>NC_054607.1:19914762-20214762 GCF_004785595.1 Juglans microcarpa x Juglans regia | reverse complement strand
GATCATATTTAAATGGTCAAATTGTTCTAGCATTTCATAGCGTTTTGCATGGACCTTTGTTTGGCAACTTGGCTATACCTTCTTGCCTCTTGGCATATATGTCTACCAGTTGGTTTAGGCATGAGATGTTTTGCTATTCGTAGTTCTGTTCCTTCAAGGCCAAGCTTGCCTATTTTGTTTAATAATTCATTTTTGCACTGTTAATGCCTTCTTATTATGCATAACCTGGATGGCTTAGTTATAGTTTCATGGCTTGCGAGAAGTAGTCTATTAACAGTTTATGATCTTATGATATCACAGATATGGACAATCCTGATGTCATCATGGTTGTTACTATTTATGATCTAATCCTCATCAATTTATAATAATATTGTTTAGAGAATTCTGTTGGTTGTTTTTAAAATTTTGAATTCAAATTCTGTTTTGAAAACCTCAAGAGCCAATTTCCAGTGCCATATCCATGAAAGGGCCAGTATACATGGATGGATTTATTATATTATTCCTCGTTTAAAATGTGTTTAGTTGAACTCGGCTGTTTAGCAACTGCTTATATTTTCAAATGCATTTTGGTAAGCCCAGCTGTTGAGCAGATCTTTATTTTTGTTATCTTGTTCATTCAAAATGCAATTTCTTGTGGTAAGCTGTTTAGCAGCACTTTATAACTCTATAGAAATGATATTTACACTGTTAGGATGTACATGTGTTGTACAGTTATTTTGAAAAAAAATAGATAAATTTGAGATTTATATAAAAAAAAATTATTATTTTAATGATGAATTTTATTTTATTATTTTAAAATGAGTGTTACACGTTTCGTATAATCATTTAAAAAAAAAAATCTAAAATTTAGGTGAAAATTTTATTATTTTAACGACGAATTTATTTTATTTTTTCAAAATGAGTGCCTAGATTACACACACTGTACCTATTACCTAATGTTCCAATCTAAAGGGTCAACTTTGTGCTAAACTTTCAGTGCAAGTTCAGACTGCTTTGACAAGTTGGTTACCAACTTGTCGTACTAGTGCAGCTGCAGCAAATGTAGGGAGTTAAATTACATAAAAGTTATAGTTGTAGTTATAATTGCCTAATTGTTATATAGAAATGATAATTATAATTGTAATTTTTTAATAATAAATTTTTTTATTTTTTAAATGATTGCATGACGTTTGTGTAATCTACGATTGTATATAGCATTATTCTAAATTATAATCTCACAGGCTCGTTTGGAATGAAAATTGATCTTATCTTATCTAATCTAATCATTACAATTTTTTTAAATTTTTACATAAAATATAATAAATAATTTAATTTTTTTAAATTATAAAATAATAATAAATATTCTAATAATATTTTATTAATATCTTAATTTTCAATCTAAACAGGACCTTAAAACTTATGAACACATGCAATATGAGATCCAAAGAGAGGAATGATGCTTGTCACTGATACGTATGGCATTTTGGATGATCAGAAGCAACAAGCAGGGAGTTAAATTGATTATATTTTCCGTTTATAATTACAGGATATATATTATATGTATGTATGAGTAAGATTCAGAACTAATTAAGGCCTGTTAATACAACATTTGAAGTCTATTAAATTTAATTTTGTAGTATAGTTTTTCAGTATAAGAAAAATATTTATTTGTGTACAGTTATTTTTTGTGAAAATGATTATTTTTTTTTAAAATAAATTTTTTTGACATAAATAATTATTATTATCACAAATAATCTGTCACAAATATTTATTTTTTTTATCATCAAATCAATTAAAAATAAAAAAATTGATGTTGGATGAAGTTGATCTTACATTGACCTATTTTAAATTAAATTGATGTTGGATGAAGTTGATCTTACATTGACCTATTTTAAATTTATACGACGAAGAGTGTCGTTTTTGTCAACTTGTGGATCACAGAGCCACGTGCATGAATAGTGAAACTTTCGGAATCCCATGAAGAGTGTCTGCAGTTTTCTAACAAAAGGTTAAAAGAAAGGGAAAAACGAGGGAAGGGATCAGACCAAACCCATCAAAACTAATTAATTAATTAATAATGTTTTATCCTAAGATATATAAATAATTTCACGCGGACACTTGGCATGCATGACTTTTCTCTCTCTTCTTCATTTTTTTTTAGCTTCTTAATTAAATCTGATAATTATAAATAAATTCTTTATAAATAAATTTATGAGAATCTTAACTAAATATTAACCGACATTCCTCGGGCAACTGCATGGCATATATTCCCGCCCGGCCTGCTTAATTCCTAACCCTATAATATTAATATATATATATCTTATAATGCGTAATGATTTGTATAAATCTTAAATAGATAAGTTTTGCACGTATAATTTTTTTGTAAAAAAATAAATCTACCATGAAAAAATTTAAAATCTTTTTATTTTTTATTTTAATTTTTTTTATAAAAGATCTGCGCAAGATTTATCTATTTAAAACTTATAATTAGAAAAACTCAATGTATAATATAATATATATTATTCCTTCTCATGTCTTTCCCTCTAAGATTATGCTTAGTCGGCATTGTTCTTTATATAAATTATTTTCACCTTCCTTGTCAATGTCAATACATGAAGACCTGACAAAAGTGCGAGATAATTATTTTTTATCACAAAATTGCTAAGCATTATTTATTTTTTTGTTAAGAGCAAAGGGAAATTGAGATTAAATATTTTAATTACTTTTAGCTGTTCAACGGGTAGCGGGCAAGGGCCATGGCCTAATTATTCCTAACCAATTATAATCCCTAGGATCCATAGCAGTTTGAACTGACATCTCTCTCTCTCTCTGGCTCTGGGCATTGCTTAATTACTTGTTTAGGGCAGCGGGCAGACCTGCCCTAATTATCCCCATTAATAAAAGGCATAACAAGCGCTCAACTGTTAAATCAATCTCTCTCTCTCTCTCCCCTTAATTATAGGATTGAATTAGGGTTTTTCCGGGGGCCTTATGCTGAAGTGGGTCATTGCCTCATGATATATAGGTTATTTAGGCTATAGGTAAAGTTATGTTCTTTTCTTTAAACTATCTAGGATTTTTTTGTTAGGTTTCAGAAATTAGAGACTGCCATTAGTCATTATTTTCTCAAGGTTTATGCTGGGTTTTGATGCTCTTAGGTTACAGTGCTAGCTGCTGGTCCTGATACTTCTAGTTGTTGGTTAGGGTAGAAATAAATAAACCACGTGTTCTTGATCTGCCGTGGGTTTGCTCACAAAATTTTTTGTGTTAATCTCCTTCTAGAAAACCTGATTTTGGGCTTTGCGAATTCGAAAGTGCAGTCTCTCTCTCTCTCTCTCTCTATATATATATTTATAGTGGGTGTTTCCTGAAGTGGGTTGTGGTTGAAACTTGAAAGTGTTCTTTTCTAAAGAATGGTTGCAGGTTACTACGCTTTTTTACCACTTTTCAGTCAAATTTAGTAGCTTTAATTAACGTTCTCCAATAGGGTTTTCTAGTGTTGGTTTCTGTTTTAGAAATCTTCCTTCTCTCTAAACTTTAGTAAAAGGTTCTTATACCTTCTTACTCTTGCCGGCCGGATTCAGTACACAGTGATTATACTCTCTGATCCACTTCTCTACTACTAAAATCTAGCAGAGAAGCTTTTCTCATTCTGTTTCAAATGGCTCCTTCTGGTCAAACAAAAGCAAGGCCAACCAGAAAGGCAAGAAGAAGAAACCATTTCAAGAAGCGGATTGTACACTCCAAGAATCAAGAAGCATCAAGAAGTTTGCCTCCTAACTCTTCCACCACAAGCTCCAGTGATTTTTCAAAGATCAGAGACATAGATTTCGAGGCTGTTGAAGTCCCTTCAAGCGGCTGCTCCACTCCAAAAGCTCAGAGATTCCGGATACCAGAGATTTCAACATGCCCACCAGCACCCAAGAAGCAAAGAGTAGTTTCGAATTGCTCCTTGCAAAGAACACCGATTGCCTTCTTCGCTCCTCCAGACTTAGAGCTCTTCTTCTTCTTTGCACTTCGAGATATTTCGGTTTGACGGTACATGATCAGTGTTTCATAGAATATGTAAGGATCATTTCACTAATTTAAAAAAAATAGTCTTTCCGAATGAAGTTCTTTTAGTTCTAGTTTGTGTTTTCTCATCTGATCATTGAAGTATAGTGTGAGAAGTTGGGATTTTGCTTGGGTGATCTTAGGAAAGCTGTTGTTAGCTTTGTTTCCCCCTTTGGTACTGTTTTAGTCGGGTTTCAAATTTGTAGGGTATACTAATCACTAAATTTAGGTGGTGTTGTCCCACTAAATTTAGCCTTTATACCTACTTTCCCATTTAGTTTTTTTACTCATCCCTTTTGCTGACCTCTAGTTTGGTGAGTGCAATGTAATGGTTGGATTTGAGTTTTGTGAATCTGTTTAGCTTGCAATTATATATATATCAGCTTTTGTTTGCTTGATCAGCCTGAGATACTAAAGGCATATTACACTTGATCTGCTCGTGTATAAACGTCCCTTCTGTCTTCTTATCTCACTCTCTCTTCTTCAGTTGCATGAGTACTTGATGATTCTGTACTTATATGATTCCTTCAGAACCAAGGGTTTAATGTTTGTACAATTTAAATATCCTTCTGTATGTGGTTTAATGCATCATTTTCGTGAGCAGGGATGATAATCTCATGCTCGAGTTGAATTTTTGGCAATTTTATGATGTGAAAGTGCCCTGTAAAAACCCCACTAATCATATATATAGCAGGAATTAATGACAGTACTCAATCAGTAGCTTGTATTGATTTGTCAAAACGAGGGACCCTTAAACAGTTTATCTAACCCCACATTATGATGTGAAATGGAATGAAAATGCACATATGTTCTCTTTTAGCAGTAGCAAAAGACTTCCAGAAAAAGTCTGCCACCATTCCATTTCCTGTTTTTGGAGTGCAAGATGTAATTTCGAGGCTGGCAACTTGCAGTAGTTTTGCAGATAAAATTTTCTTGGGATTTTGGCCAATAGACAAAGGCTAGCTTCGAGTGCAACAGCAAAGATATTGCAGGCCGTGAAGTTCATGAGAGAGATCAGTAGTTAGTTCCCGGCCTCCTGACTTTTACTTTGGAGTGGGAACACAAAAAGGGGAACTGTACGTACGTAGTGCGTTTTGTTTGTTTGTTTGTTTGTCTATTGGTTTAGGTGAGATCATGTTGTCAGATCTGGTGATGATCTGTAGGTGTCTGAGTGTCTAAGCTTTGTAGAGCATCTACAAGAGAATCCAATGAAGGGACACTCCCGTGCGGCTTCTGATCATTCTCTCACCTTAGAGAATCTCGAGGAATTTCTCCTCAATTTTCTTTCTTTTTATACCGACTTTGGCACTTTTGTACTTCCTCTTGCTGCTTGTGAAAATATTGAGTTAGGCACTCCTTAGCTGTTGTGACTTGTGTGGGTCATTGGATACCACCAATCATATCTAAGTTAGGACTAATGTCGGACTTCTAAGTAGATAAGTCTTGTCGTAGATTTTTTTATTTATTTTTATAAAAATATGGGTTCTATTAAAAAATAATAATTTTTAATTTTTTTTAAAATAGAATTTACTTTTTTAAAAAAATTTCTATAAATTTTTTCTATTTAAAACTTTTACAAATCATTTATTTTAAATTATATAGAAAAGTTATACAGTCACAAAAAAAATTTTATAAAAATAAATTTATAAATTAATATAATTTCATATGTTAGATCTACTTTACAATAAAAATAACTTTATAATTTGATATATCATATCAAGCCATGTCAACTAAAACATTTCTCTTATATATAAATTGCCTTTCAGTTTTATTCTACCTTGTTAGCTTTTGATTATTAATGTGCCTTTTTTGTTATAATTAAAATAGTTATATATATAAAATATTTTTTAAAAATTTATTCATTTTTTTAAGAGGATGATATCCGATTTTATTAAAATTCAAGAAATTAGTAGATTACAAGCATGCAGATGCAGATTCCTCCCTAAAAGTTTTTTTTATCCCGAGAGGTCCAATAAGTTGTGGTGTGATCAAAACTAATCTATATGGAAAATGATAGGAATAGAATATATTTACAAGTTTGTTTTAACTTGATCAGGACATTTTTATAAAATAATGATACTGATGTTATAATATATAACTACTTTACAACTAATTCTTTTAATTAGAAAAATACCTTCTGATCCATTTAAATTAAAAAGAGTTATATCTGTCACTACTATTTTAACTTTATTTTTCTAAATAAAAAATAATTAATATTGCAATTATTTAATAATATTAATTTCATTTGGGATGGCAGAACTAGGAGTTAGCATGGGATCTACATGAACATTTTTGTCCATATATGTGACTAATTTAATTGAACATGATAGGAAGGTTTTTAGAAGTTTGTGAATATATTTATATATACACACACACGTGTGAGAGTGAGAGAGAGATCATGATCAAATAAAAGAATGGTAGGGAGGAAACATGCATGCATGGAACGAGGTAGATAAAATAAATGATGTCCATATATATTTAGTATAATAAATTAATAGTATATATATATGGATTGATGTCATGTCTCTTGAGGTAAAAGAGGGGGTTTTTTTTTTTATAATGTTTTTGAATTCCAATATTGATGTAACATCTTAATTATGATCGAACTTTACTTAATTTGATTCGCTAAAGTGGATAAATTAATATGAACAGTTCTAACATTTCTAGAATCCGAGGTTGCCCCACTTCCTAGTTCTTTCACAATGGGTACGTACATCGACTTGTTTAGCTTTTGGGTCAAACTACTTACATCCACAGTCATTTTGGTGCATGCAGCCTTTAATTAGTCTTTTTTTTTTTTTTTAAGGTTTATACTTTTATTTTTAAGAACTGCATGGTTTAGTAATTCTCTATTTTTTTAGGCTTGCTTCTACAATATATGTACGTGTATATATATATATATATATATTTATATATATATATATATCAATATGTGTCCCTCTCGCCTCTCGGTTACAGACATTGAGTTTGTTGATAATATCACATGTTAAATTTATAGAAAATGATATTATGTCGTCTAAGTTTGTCCTCTCAATTTGACCACTTATATATTTTAATTTTATTTTTTAAATTTTATTTTTACTTAATAGTTAAAAAAATGACTATTGGTGTATTGATTTTTTTTTTTAAATGTTTAAAAAATATTTGAAAGAAAAAAAAAATATACAATTTACAATAGGAGGCACACCTAATGGTCAAACCTGGGCGGCATAATAGCACTGCCCTAAAATTATAGCCGTATGATTGATCTTTTAGTATCTTTAATATCTACAGCAAGGTAATGTCTTGACCGAAAGCCTTGCTTCTTTTGGCTTTATGGGTAATATGGTCAGTTTTTCTCCTCTCATTGAACTTCTTAAGCATATGGTTGATCTTTTCTCTATGGATTGTATAAGTATTTCCTCATTTCTTCATTAACATTTAGTATTTGTAAATCATGGTTTGATTGTATATTTTAGTTTGGATTAGCTTTTATTAAATTTCAAGAACATATTTCTTGAATTTCCTTATGTAACCCCTTAGTACTCCTCTTTGTATAAGGTATTCATTCGTCATAATTGAGAGTTTATTAATAAAACTAGGGTTAAGGTTTCATAGTCACCCCATGATTTATATATCTTCTTGTTGTACTACGTGTGGCAATTATGATGAATAGTACAGAAAAAGAGAAAACAAGAAAAATACACAAAATTTAACGTGATTCGGCATAGGAGTGGGGGTCGAATTTTCACTAAGTTGTTCCGCTCCCCTCACTCCGCTCTGCTGCACTCTCAACATTAGCCTGCTTTCTCTATATATGTGTTCCACTCAATATGAGCCACATACTACAACACTTCTTTTAGAAAAATATTTTAACTACAAAGATATTTCACAAAAGTAAACTCACAAATTGACGTGATTTGATATTATATATCAGATTGTAAATTTATTTTTACCATAAAATAGATTTAACATATTACATAAAAGTATGTCAATTTATAAATTTACTTTTATAAAATCTTATTATAAAAATTCTACTATTTTTATAAAGACGTACCTTAACTCCTAAGCATCTCCCCTTAGGCTGGGGGTCTAATGCTTTGGTCTAATTAAAGCATACCACTAATTATTGGGCTTTTAGTCTTAGAAGGCATGCTCTATCTTTTGTCTTCTACGTTTTGTTTTGCTTTTTAAAGTGGAAATATTATTTTTCATCTTAAGAATATATATGACCATTTTTTTTCAATCCTCGACAAATATTATATATTATTATTATTATTATTGAAATTATTTTAGACTAAGATCATGGCACTAATTTAAAATAAAATTATATTGCAATTATATATATAGATCCGCAGAAAGGAAAAGAAATTGTAATTTTTTCATGTTTTTGAACAAAGAAAATTTTTTCTTTAATTTTTGTTTGGAAAGGCGTCCTCGTGTCTCTTTTAAAAGAAAGCAAAGCCATGCAGATCAAGTAGAGGACCCAAAGATCATTGGTAAAATGTGTGCCAGCTTTTGTACTATATATATTTGTTCAACTTTGCCAATTAATTCACGTACATGAATTAAAGCAAAACAAAGCAAATCAGCATAGGCTTCATGCAGTACTTTAATTTACGAAAAGAAATTGCTGTGTGATCACACTTTAGACCAAAACAGGGTTAACCTTCTTTGTTCTAAAGTTTCAATTCAATATAATTAAAGCTATACATATCGATCCTACGGTCTACCAATCTACATATATATAAAGAAACTCTGATCATCCCAACCAATCTACATATATATATATATATATATATATATATATATATATATTTATAAGAGATATGAACAAAGTATGCAGCGAAAATACGTACATAGGGCGTACGTATATGTACATTCAGACGTTATATATATTTGTCTAAGAATAATCATATATAAACACTTATAACTCCATGATCTACGAGGGCTTATGAAGATAGATGAGCAAAAATATTCATTTTTATAAATGATAGTTGCAATTATGAGTGTGTAAGCGTGCAATCATTTATAAAAAAAGTTAATAAATATAGGATCTATATGAAAAAAATTAATTTTTTAATAATAGACTCCACTCTTTTTTAAAGTAATTGCATAACGCTTACGTATTTCATGAGTGTATGTAACATTATTCTTTTTAAAATTGGGTGAGTTTTTTTTTAATAAGAATTTACTATATATTGTACTTTTTTTTATTCAAGAATTTACAATTGTACTTGAACAAACAAAACGGAGAAATGAAGAATATGTATTCTGCGTTATTTACACATTTTCGTTATGCATATGTAGCTAGCTTTTATATATATATATATATATTGTTTATTTTTGGATCATTTGTACGTACGTATATTGATAGGAATTATTTAGCATAATTATTATAGCTTGGACGCAAACAACAGACGCTTCAGTCTGATCCATCATCTAGCTAGCTAGCTAGTTAGTCATGATCGATGACATAAGTACGTACACATGAACAACATGATTCATAAAACCTAGTTAATATATATAAACTAGCTAGGTGTGTATATATATATAGGATCGTACTTTGATGATCAGAACTTTTTGAAGAATTGATGATCCTTTGCATGAAAATTCTCAAATATTAATCGTATTGGTTTTGATCTAGAGTACCATATATGCATGTATATTGATTATGGTGCATGCAGCCCAATTATTATTGTTTTTTCTCTTTTGCTTTATGTTTCTTCAGTTTCATGATGCATGCATGGATACATTATTATAATCACGTGGTTACTCATGACTACTCCTCCTTGATATGAGGAGTCATTCCGTCTAGTAAAGTAATTTGGAACTAACGTCGTACGCACGCACGTTTTAAATTAGCAAGATTAAACCCGGCCCGATCGATGTCATTGCTGCAACTCATACAATAAACGATTTATAACCTACAATAGTAATCATTTAATTATTTATTTTGAGTGTGAGATATAAATACTTAATTTGAGGGTAAAGGGGTGATCTTATGGCAAGATCATTCGGTAATTGGAGTTTGAATCTAAGCTAGCTAGATATAGAGAGTAAGGGAAATGCTTTGTATCTCGAGGATCCCCACGGACACTGGGTCTAGATACAATTTTTTTATTTTATTTTATTTAGTGATCATTAAGGAAGTATTTTTTAATAATATTACGATTTTTTTGAAAAAAAAGTTTAAGTATATAAAAAAATTTATGAAAGAAAAGACATTTAGCCTTCTCTAGAGAATTTGTCATGCTACACCCTTGGTGGGGTGTAGCATGACTGGTGGTAATGTGTATTGGCCATTTAGACCAATGCAACATCCACTAAATTAAGTTCGGGTAAATTATAGCTAGGTAGTTTAAGTACTTGATTGATATGTTTATTTCTCTCCCATTTAAAACTTTTAAATTTAAGAAAGTCGTGATTTGAAATGGATGTTTTTGCCAATCTGATCTAAGTACTCATGCTCCTCCGAATTAGAGTCTCGTGTACACCTTTAAAGGAATCATTTCTGTGACGCCCTCAACCCCCACTTGAGATGGAACGGAGATTTAGAGCATTAGAACATGTAACAAAAGATTACATATCCCGTACATGACATTTAATATGCAATGTATATTACAAGTGCAACTAACAGAATGCAATATTCGCAGCGGATTAAAGGTGAAAATATAATTTATGCTAAAATAACTAAAAACATCACAATGTATTAATAACCATCATAAGTTCAAACCAAATCGTAGCATAGACTTAGTATAGCTAAACATAAAAGTCTTCAAGGCTAAATCAATTGTTTCATGCGTTCTAGATCATGAAGGATTATGGCTATAAACGTCAGGATAAGGTCCAGTCTTTTCTCAAGGTCTGGCGCCTCCTCAATTAGTTGAATTCACCGTTCCATCCAATCCGTCATCCTTGAGTCCTAACACAACTTCTGTCATTCCGAATGAAATGATAGTGGGTCCACAATGAGTAAGATTTAGTTGAAATCTCAGTAAGTTAAACAACTAAAGTGCACAAAGATAAATTATGCATAAAGAATGATAAATATGAAATGCATGAAATGCAAAAAAATAAGTGTGTGTCTCCCATTTATATTCCTTAACATTTTCAGAAAAACTGAAACACTTATTTTCATACAAAGAACGTTTTTACTTCAACCGTCAAAAACATAATTTCATCATAATATTTTATTATTGTTAGCAATTCATATTTAATCGTAACATCATAACATGTGGTATCGTTACAGTTCCTCATATGCACTGTGAATACCTGCTAGTGACCATAGTACAACTCACGTTAAAACTACGTTATCGGTAGATTCATTTTCAATGCATGGTAATATAACATAATATCATAACATGTACACCCACCAAAATTAGGTGTCATAACATTTAACTTCGCTCCGGCGTTCTTTAAAAAGAACTCATTCTAAACTTGTTGATTGTTCTTCGTTAACCTAAAGGTTACCACTCTATTCTTAAACACTACATAGTGGACAGAGGAGTTCCACTAGGATAATTTATCATCCTAGCCTTTGGGGTCGTAAAAAAAAAAAATTCATGCTATATTGAAAATGTATTTCATGACATGTGCATATGTAGCAAGTTTTCATATAAAAATGACATTTATAGATGCAATATGCAAAACTGGTGAAAATATTACATATCATGTAAGTATGCACTCAATGTATCATATAACATGATATATTATGATCAAAATGACAATTAAAACATGAATGTGACATTTATCAATAAATCATAAATAACTTATCAATGTGTAAGTTAGAGGCCAACTTACAAACTTCCTAAATTTGAAAAGTCGTAGCATCTGAAATCAAATTCGTACTTAGTTAGGATTTGAACCTCTGAAGAAGAAGTTCATAATCAAATGGCTCAAAAATGAGTATTTACAAAAATACCCCTAAACTTTCAAAAATTGTCATTAATGCCCTAAATTTTAATTATTTGCAAACAAACCTCAAATTTAATCAAACTTCATCTACCTCATATTTTTTATATTCTAAAACTGTCTATACTCTAAGAATTTTAAAATTCAAAGTAGAACTACCTCAAACATTCCTAATCTGTGGCATGCACTCTAGTTGATGCCTAAGTGTGATTTCAACTACCAATCCCTATGAATGCATGCATATGAAATTCTCTTTAGTCACAAACAATCATTATGGTCCTTAATGAAATGATAAAGGCCAATTCTTAGGTAAGCAAGTTTATCTCAACACTTAATCATGGATAAAAACCTCAATCTTCATTGGTCCTTCATTAATCAAGCTTGATGTTCCTAGTGTAAATCACAAAGACATGCTTTCAAAATTCACCCAAAATATGTATTTTTGTTATTATCCCAATCAGAAAGTTTCTAAATACTTAATCATCAAGATTAGGTGGAACAAATCAAACTTCATGCCTTAATCACAAACTTACTTCAAATTCAAGCATGTTTTGATGATTAAAACAAGATAGAATTAAAACCTATCATGACATGCTTCTAATAAAAAATCAATCTTCCATGATCATTCCAAAACATTAATAAATCATATCAAAACATACTTAAGACATGTCATAGTTAAATTTCCACTTAAAACAATTTAAACACTTAACCCATCCTTAATGAACACGGTTTTGAACCAAGCATGGTAACATTTTCTAAATTCATCCAAAAATCACTCCAATACTTAAGATTACAACTTGGCATGTAAACTAAGATCTAGGACAAGAAAACTTACAAATTTGGTAGCCCACTCAAGCTCCTAGCATAAGAACTTACAAGAACTTTAAGAACACTCAAGCACACACACCTTTCGGTTTCTTTCAAAACTAAGGGGAAAGATGGCTCTCAATGCTCAAGGAGGAGCTGGAGATGAGGTGTGGAGAAATTAGGGGGTGGAGGGGTCTTTTATAAGTGGCCAAGGGGGTGGAGACGTTGGCCTTGGTCCATGGGGATTAGTTGAGATGGGTGGTGGTGTACGCGGTTGAATTTTTAGATTTCTCTCCATCACACTATGTCACTTGTGCAGAATGAAATAATACCTTAAATCACCATGATTTCATCACTACAGGTGTTACATTGAACCTAAGGGTGTTGGTCAAGTCGTGGTATAGAAGGAAGAGGAGAAAAACCATAAAAAACCATCCATGGAGCTGACAGGTTCAAAGTGGTTTTCTTTGGGCAGATTTTGTTCATTGTCTTGACTCTTCTTCAAGACTGAATTGTGCAGATGTAAGGTCATTTCTTGAAGGTTTTTTCAAGTGGTAGAAGGTGGAGGGTTGGATGCCATGTGATCATAGAGGTGTAACTTAAAGAAGATGATGCAATGGAGGGTGGCTGCTGAAATGAAATTGTGCACAAAAGCCATTCGATTTTGGAGCTTTCTTTGGGTGGAAAAATTGGTCAAACCTCATGATGAATATGAGGATCTCTTGGAGATTGGGTGGTGCTGGAAGTGGTGTGGGATGGTGGCTTAGCCATGGCAGATGGGTAGTTGAAACTCAGCCAATTTGGTTTCTATCCAATTAGCTTCCTAGGTGCAATTGGTTTTGGCTATTTGGTTTGGTTTTTTAAACCAGTTTCGTCCAAAATTTAGTCTGAGTTTAAAGGGATCATAAGAGGTATCTAAGGACCATAGTGCCCTTGAGAAAAAGGCACAAAAAGATTGAGTTTAAGGACAAAACAGTCCATACGCACAAAGGGCACACATGTGTGCCGATTGGTGTCGTTTGGGGTTTGATATGTCAATTCTTCTAATGACATGTGTAGAGTTTTATCTAGGGTCTTAGTATGATCTAAGAATGATGTAATTGAATAATAAAATAAGAAAATTTCAGATCAAGAAGGTTAAAAAGATTAAGAAAGAAAATTAACCTCTAAAACATGGTTTAAATATCACAAATCATAGGTAAGTTGATTAATGGTCTTAACCCAATTTCAAAACTTAATTTGGATACTTAGGATATGCTTAAGAAAACTCATATTATGGTGTATTGGGTTTTCAAATTGAAGAATGAAAAGAAGCAAAACAAGGCTTTGGGCCTTATGGGCTTAAAATGGCCATGAGTGGGTTAATGGTCCAAAGGCTTTTGGCTTTGAGTGGATGAGGATCTTGTTTCCCGATTTTGAGGGATTAAAAGAGACCTCAAGATCTACAAAGATAGGACTTGAAAGGGTTACGTTGACATAATTGGGCCATGGGTCAAACCTATACCATGCTTGGCCCAAAAGGCCTTATGCTTGCTAAGTTGGGCCTAATACCTTTACTCTTACTAAGTTATGCCCAATGACTTTATGTCTTTTTCATTGTGCCTATTTTATAGTGTCCTCCAAGAAAGGTTTAAAACTTTATATCTCTCAAATTGGGCCTAAGGCTTTTTAACATCTTAACCTTAGCCCATCACATCCTTAGTGTATTAGGGCCCTAAAGTCTTATGTCCATCAAGTAGGGCCTAAAGTCTTATTGCCTCTCCTAAGCCTTTATACCCAAAAAGCTTGGACCCTTAGTAAACCACTATTTGGGCTTTCTCCAATTCCATCAAATATTTAACTCAAATTGCTTAACCCATTAATGCGGCAACAATCCAATATGTCAAGTGTCATTCCTTTATAGGCCTCTTGGCTTCTTATTCTCAAAATTAATAAAACATTAAAAATTCTCCAAAATAATATTACTATCTAATCAAACTCCAAAAATTTACTCTTTCCTCAAAAATCAATATTGCATGAGAACCTTATAATAGTTCTTCTAAACCCAAAGTATATGGTCCTCTTGTCAACTTAAATATCAAAAAATTGTTCTTATTCGCAAATAGCTCAACTCCTAATTAACTAGAATTAAAACTACTAAGGTAAAGGCCTAAAGAGCTTTTCTGGCAGGGTGTTACAATATCTATGCAAAAATTGGAAAAGAAAAAAAAAATACAAAAGCACTTCTCATGTGAGCATCGCGCTCTAAAGTGTGATGAAAAATATTTGCCATATTGATCGAAGAACTATTATTGGAGCTTATTATATATTATAATATGCTTATCATTATCAACAACTTTTTCAATATGGCAAATATATATAAGATTAGATGATAATTTTTAATTCAAAATCATTGACAAATTAATGCTAATTTTGTTTATGTGTGTGTGTGTATATATATATATATATTAAAAAAACTGTAAAGAGAAGTGTGAAGGGAGAAAAAATAAAGAAGCCAATACGGGCTCAGCCACACGGCCTAGCCCACCTGGATTAGGAGTTAGGGGACAAGAAGAGTCAGGAGGTAATGAGGGTGTGGGGCTGTCAAGAGGTAACGTGGGTGCCAGGGGGTCAGGAGGTAAGATAGGTGCAGGGGCCTGTCAAGGGGGGCACGGTCAGACACATAAAGGTTTGGCCTTACCTGCAGAGGCGCACACGGGAAAAGACAATCAGATAAATAAAGGGAATTCTTCTTCTTCTCTTTAAAGAGTTCTTCTCCAGAGATAATTTTTCCTTCTTCGGCTTCTCCTTTGAAATCAAATACGCATGGAGCTTTAGTGAAGACCTCTTCTCCAATAAATTTATATTCAGCATCACTATTATACAATGAGATATGAGAAACCATGAGAGACTGTAAATAAGAATATTATAGTGAATTTCTCTTCCTTAAACCCCCGTGGACGTAGGCCTAGTGCCAAACCACGTAAATGTTGGTGCCATCTCTTTTTATTTTCTCTATACTTATTTTTCGTTCACTGTCATGGAAGTACGCACCTTTGCTGTACAAATTATGATAACTCTCACGAAAGATAAAATACCTATTAAATTAAAAAAATAAATATTTTAACTAGATGATTTTTTTTGTTTTAAGATATCAAGGAAATGTTCATTCAGATTCCAAAAATGTTGTATGTATACGTATCAAATTCTTCTGCAAATTTTTAGTCCAATTCCATTAGAGTAATGCGGACTGTACTGTAAATTTAGGTAATTTTATCTTTAATATTTTTTAAAATTATAAAAATATTTTTTTTAAAATAATTTTTTCTCATTTAATAAAGAGTCTGTATATATTAATTGTTGCATTTAGATAAGTTTGCTTTAGAATAATACCTGTTTATTAATTCGCTTTTAGCTAATTAAATATGTTATCCAATAAATCATTAAAAAAGAGTCAACATTAATCAAGATCACGTCTATTTCCACATATAAGAATTTCTCTTTCCGTAAATTTATCTGCATACGAATAAAAATACAGAAAAAATCTATTTATAAACTTTATTTTTTACACATTTAATACAAGATAAGATAGATTACACGAAATATCTAATTGGTATCTTTAGTATATAATTATAAATTAAATTATATTCCCCCATAAAGAACATCTACACTTTATAAGCCTATTTCAATTCATAAAATGAGACCTTGTCCGAGTTGGAAGCCAATTAATTAAGTGATTAAATTTGTACATCTTATATAACTGTTTCTGATAATGGATAATATATAGAACTTGAGTGATTAATATATAGTTATCAAATAATACGTAGGATAGAAAAAATTCATCTCATTAAATAAATAAAAAATACATAAATGCCATATATATAGTTGCATATATTTCTTATTCATCAATTGGAATTGGATAAAAAAACAATAATAATATTCATTCATAGAGAATATAAAGTGTCATTCATGTAATAAAATCCCGTCGAGTAAGGCTGTATTTGAATATTGAAATTGATTGAGTTGAATTGAGATGATAAAATATTGTTAGAATATTATTTTTTAATATTATTAATATTTAAAAATTTAAAAAAATTAAATTATTTATTATATTTTGTATTGAAATTTAAAAAAATTATAATAATAAATTGAGATTAGTTAAAACATGTTTAAGTTTCAAATGTAACCTAACAAGAAAATCCAGAGGATCCTGACACCGTTGTAAAGTGCCAGCCACCGTATGTGAATGACATGTCAAAAGATAGATTGTAAAATTACAAACATTAATATTGGCAAGTACGATATTGCTATTGTTAAGATATAAATTAACATTGAACTATTGCTTAAAAAAAATAAAAAATGAATGAGCTAAGATTTTGTGGAAATAAAATATAAAAAACAAAAAAGCAATGCGACACGTGGATTATCCTGCTGTAATGTCCCTACTGGAGTGGTCCCACCGTAGAGCCACGCGTTTTCCGGGCTTTGCCCGTCAAGTGCGTGTCACGTGGGGTTTCAGATTTAGTATTTATTATTGTTATTTATTTTCTCTCTCTAGTGTTTTTATCTGCTTCCAAAAGCCTCTGCTAACTTCACCCATGCGGGACTCGAATCTTCCTGCGCCCTTGATTTTCAACCGGTAACCAGCTCTCACCGTCTCTCCTCAATTCCCACGCTAGTCGCGAACCGCAGACGAAACGGAAAACCGGATCGGTAAGTACCGGGTCACTACTCCTCCACGTGTCGGAACTAAAAGCAGTTTTTACCGACGTGGGACCGTGTTGGTGACGCAATCAGAGCCCTTGTATTGCTGCTTCAGTGTGAGAGAGG
This sequence comes from Juglans microcarpa x Juglans regia, assembly GCF_004785595.1. NCBI lineage: Eukaryota > Viridiplantae > Streptophyta > Magnoliopsida > Fagales > Juglandaceae > Juglans > Juglans microcarpa x Juglans regia. The sequence goes on along the minus strand of NC_054607.1, from coordinate 20,197,221 downwards.
CCGGGTGCATAGAAATTAGAAATCAGATTGACTCCTTTCAGCTTCTCTCCGGGACCAAAATTCTAGGGTTTAAGTAAGTTCTCCAATTCTCCCTATAACTAGTTAGGGGTTTTAATTTCTTGACTCCTTTTTTTATGCAATTGAGTTCTTCGATTAGGGGTTTGGTTTTTAGGGTTTTCAGGAATCTGAGATTTTAGTTGAAAATTTTCATTTTTTATCATTTGATTTGGTTTCTTTTTGAGGATTTTATGATGGGCTTTTGAGGAATTTGGCATGGAAGTATCAAATTGAAAGCTAGAGGTTGTTTGCATGTGGGACTTTGGGCTTTGCTCTGTTTTTGGAAATGGGGGAATTTGAGAATTTGAAACGTGATTGTTTTCTGGGAACCAACACGAGTTCATGTGACTGGGAATCGAAGAAATTGAACTTGATGGCGTGAGGCTGATTCACGGTGCTGTTTTTGTGTTAGGATTTGGTCTTATGCTCTGTTTGGTAGCTGATAGTATTTGGTAAAGTTATATATCAGAAGTTTTTTTTAAAGGGTACAGGGAAAATTTTTTAGAGTCTTTGGTAAAGGAGTTTTCTTTTTTAGCTGGAAGGCCATGGAGCGAGATTAATTAAGATTCTGTTTTCTGTATATTGGTTCCGTGTGCTTGTTGATGTAAAAACTCCCTCCGGACCCATTTTACTGACTTGGGACTATTTTCTATCTGCAGTTGTACCAGGAATAAAGGCACCTACACTTTTATAAGGAATTTGAAGGAATGCAGCAGAAGTCTGAAAAGCCAAATCGACTGGACCCTCGTTCACATGCCATTCAGCCACCAGCTGTCTATACTGAACCTTGGTGGCGTAATATTGGGTACAATCCCATCTCCCCTGCTGTGACAGGGGGGAATGTATCCAATTCGTCTTCGTTGGAATGCCCAGATGCTGGTTCAGATTCTAACGATGGTCAATCACTGTCAAATAATGAACCGAATGAGGAAGGTGACGATGCCAACAAAGAACCACAAAATACTGCATCTTCTCGATCAGGTGCTTCAAATGGTGACACTAAGAAAGTTTAATATTGTAAGACAGAATTTATATTGACGAATGTTATGAATAAACAAAAATGATTTTCTCGCTTTTTTATGAGCTTGACACTTATTGAGATCTCCAATTCCTGCCCTCCATGGAGGATTCAAATTCTTCAAGTTTCTAAACAATAGCTTTATTTCCTATTTTTAGCAGGAAGTTATGGACAACACCACCAAAATATGCAGCATGTTGCGTCAACTGCGCCATCTATGCGTGATGAATGCCTCACACAACCTGCGCAGCTTGAACTTGTTGGCCACTCAATTGTAAGCGCGTTTCCTTTTGAACCCACCCGCCAAAAAGATTCCTTTAGGGCTTAGGGTCCTGTTTAACTTATAAAATTAGACAGCTCAAACTTGTGCGATATTGGAGCTGAAGGGATTCCTAACTTTGTTTTAATTCTTTTGCAGGCATTTGCATCAAATCCATATCAGGATCCATATCATGGGGGAATGTTAGCAGCGTATGGGCATCAGCCTTATGTAAGTTTACTCTTGTGATTATACGTGATTGGCTGTTGTTTTCATGGTTGACAACCGTCCTTTTAATTTTTGATTTTATGAGATGATCCTCTCAAGAGGTATATTATGTTGCAAGGATTAAATATTTCTTCTAAAGTCGACTGCTATTTAAGTTATTTTACATTCAATGGTTTGATTTTTGAAAACTCGGTACTTATCTTCTTGCTAAAGTGTTCCAAATATGGGAGTAATTTTCATCTCTCAGATTTTATGGCATCCAATCAAACTGCAATAAAGAGGTATCCTCTGGTTCTTTTCTTGTTGTTTTCTCTACATTAGTGTCAGGTTTTAAGCTTTATGGCATCAGCCTTATGTAATTGGACTTGAGATAGATAGTGGTTAGAATGTAAGATGGTGTTCTGGCTTTTTATTATACTTGAACTGAGGTCGGAACTGAGGATTCTTTTCAGCTAAAACTTTTTGGGTTGGGGAATTTAGACAATATACTTTCATCTATTGGGATTAGAATTGATAAGAAAAGACCACATCTTGTTCTTTCTATGGCATTAAGAAACTGTAGAAGGTCGATAATTGGAGCAAAAGCTAATTATGTGATCCAGTAATGCCTTCTTATGGTCCTTTTTTTTTTTTTTATGTTGGGGAACCTCTCCAAGGCAGGGCCCTTCGGACCCACTCCTGCAGAGTGAACCCTGGTCCCCTGCACCGCACTCTCGGAAGTTTCCCTACACGGAACTGGTTAAATCACTGGCTTTTCACCAAGAGGTGTGGCCTCAAAGGATTGTTTGCACCCATGAGGTGTTAAACCTTGGACCTTGAAGGGAGTGATACCCCAAGACCAAGGCCTTTACCACTTGGGCCAACCCCTTGGGGTTTCTATGGAATATTGACCTAACAGGGCCATGGATTGTCTCTTGGGATAAGAATTTTGTCGTGTAATTCTTTGATCCACGGCTTATTTGGATGTTTACTGTGCTGGAACTTCATGATCAGTAAGTCATTTGTCTAAAATCTTTGGCCCCATATCCACTGGGTGGATCTGTAAGTGAACTTTGAACATACATTCAATCCATGTGTAACACCTTTCTGTTTGATAATGTGGGATATATGAGTTTAAATTGTTTTTTTACCGATTTACAGTACTCTTTCTATTCTTTTCATTGCCCTTTTGTCCTTTCTTTCTTTTTAAAAAAAAAAAAAAAAGTTTCTTATATAAATATATTGGGGGAGTGGGGCTGGGATTAATCCGATTGGGTAGGAAATGGTCATTTTTTATTCACACCTGCATACTGGGTCACAAATTGAAGGCTTTCTTTCCGTTTTAACTATACTCAGCCTGCCCGAAGTGCTAGATCTGTCTTCATGGGTGGTTTTCCATGATTTTTGTTTCCTTTTTATTGAGGAGCAATTTTTCATTATGCTTATGCTGTAACAACAGTGATAATGATGATAGAAATAATTTAATGTGCTAGAAGGTTGTTTGCTTTTAGTCAATTGATGTAGTTTTCCTTTTGGTGGAGTTATAAACTTCACAGAAATAAGACGCTTGTTTTACATGAAACAAATATTTCTCATGACTAATTTGCTAGAATATGGAATGGTCTGACATGTATTTGTCATGGTCAGGGCTATCCTCCTTTTCTTGGAATGCCTCATGCTAGAATGCCTTTACCACTCGAGATGGCACAAGAGCCTGTTTATGTGAATGCCAAACAATACCAAGGTATTCTGAGGCGGAGACAGGCACGTGCTAAGGCCGAGCTTGAAAAGAAGTTGATAAAAGTTAGAAAGGTAGAATGAATCAGTGCCTTAATTTAGTTGTTAGGTATTAAAATTTCTGCTTCAGCTTGAAATATTTGATGTTATACTTCTTTAGTTGATATTACTTCCATCTCATAATAAGTATCTTAAATAACAAGAAATAAATATGCTATATAAGGAGGGCCATTTCTTTTTCTCGGATAACATGTCTTTTGATTCGTTCTCCCAAAATCCTTCTTGTGTTATTGGTGCTTTGAACTTTCCATATGGGCACACATTTCGAATGGAGGGATGAAAAGGGACGCACAACTTTAATATTGCCGGACTTTCAATATAAGATGCATGCTTTGGTTTTTGTAAGTACATATGTATGATAAATTTTTTATTGAGACAATTAAGTTTAACTTGAAACTATTAAGACTGTGGGGGAACTGTGCAATTGGAGTTTCCATGGTTATGGAGTAAATGTATTAGGATGTGCGGAGTTTGAGCTCCATCTATACGGTACCTTGTTTAATTTCCCAATCTTCTACAGCCTTATCTTCATGAGTCTCGACACCAGCATGCTATGAGAAGGGCCAGGGGAAGTGGAGGACGTTTTGCAAAGAAAAGTAATGTTGATGCTGCGAACCATGAAGCCAAAGAAAAGGGCACTGCTTCTGGGCCAGCTCTCTCATCACAGTCTGCAAGTTCGTCTGGTTCTGAACCCTTGCTCACTGACTCTGCTGAAACATGGAATTCCTCTCATGGGCAACAGGAAGGGAGGCGAGATGCATCTGAAGCTCAGAATTATGTAAATGGTGGCAACCATTACCAAAATCATGAGGTCTTATCTGTCTCATCATATCTGCATACGAGTGGAAGAGGCAAGGAAGGAGACTGTTCAGGCCAACAATGGGGAAGCATCTCTTCTAACCAGGCCTCACAGAGGCGTCTTGCGATACAATGAACTCCTGTGGGGAGGGAGTTGGGTGCCAGGATTGTGAATTGCACCCCACCCTGATGGAACGGGATGAAGTCCCTGTGAATTTGTTGACAGACAGCATTCTGGCAATTCATATGCCAGGCGGCAAATCATTCTTGGCTTTAATATTGTGCATGTGACATGGATGAAGAGTGGAGAAGTTGAACGGCTTCTTAAAAGGTTTCCAGTTCTTTATTTCAGCCTCTTCTTCCATTTTTGCTCTTTGTACAAAGGTAGAGATTAATTAGCCAACTCAAAGTTTGCCTTTTAAACTCTGGGTTAATGTACAAACCATCTTGTTAATTAGATAGGAGGCTTGATGATCTTTGTGTTGTTTATGTTGATCATTTCATAGGATTTGAATTGTGCGGAACATTAAGCTTTTCAAACATTGATTTTGATGGACTTGTGGATGAAATTGTTGATCCAACTATATTTTGTCTTTCGAAGCCAACATTTTTTGCCTCAGGAGTGGCGGCTGTGTTCCAGTTGATGACAGTAGGTAATGTGGTACGAATTTAACTCGGACTTAAATTTGCTCATTTGCTGATTTTGGCATAATTTCTACAGTTATGTTTGAAAATGTTCAAAAATTTTAGGAATTTGTTTGATATTAGGTTTTGTGAAAGGAGAGCCAGAAATTTGAATAAAAATATTTTAAAAAAAGTGTTAGTATTGGAGTTTGTGAGAGTTGAATGATAAAGTTAAAAGTTGTTTGAATATAAATTCTTATTTTTAATTTTTAATTTTTAAAGTTTGTAAAAGTTATATTGATTTGTTTGTTTGTTTGATTAATGATTGATGAAAAGTTGAAAATTTGAAATAGATTTTTTTAGTATTTGAGTAATGTTTGGGAATAAAGTTAGGAGAATGTTGAAAAATGTTGAAAATTTTGAAGACTCCTTTGGTTTTCAAACACTGCAAATTGTAAAATAAATATGAAAGGGGTATTTGACAATTTTTTTTTCTCTTCTGTTTCTAGTATAAAATCTATTTGCTGTCATTATTGGGAGGGGTATAATCGGATCGGTTTAATTCTGGACAAATTTTAGAACCGAATCAATACACACTAGTTTTGAAAATTTAAAAATCGATACGAACCAATTCATCACTAAAACCGGAACTTTCAATTTATTCGATTTCGGTACGATCCATTTTTTCTGTTTACCATTTGTCACTACATAAGTTTAGTATTATAATTTTTTGAACGCTAAATTTAATTACTAGAATTTAGTATTTATTATTAGCAATTACTAATTCATTAATATCTAATTATACAAGTATAGTATAAGTAATGTCTAACTTATTAGTGACATTAGTTTTATGTTATAAAATTGATAGACATGAATAATAAAATTAAATTTTCAAATTATATTAATGAGCAATTTAGCATATAATATAATATAAAAAATATTTTATATATAATATAAAAAAATTAAAAATATATATATACCGTTCTGATTTAATTCAAATCGGTTTTTAAAATATGAAAATCAGTTTCGAACCAGTTTAGAGCCGGTTTCAGTTTTTAAGAATCGGTATCGGACTAGACCAATTATAAACTAGTACTAGACCAGACTGATTACGAACTGGACTGAATCCACCAGTTCATTTCGATTCGGTCAAATTTTTCAATTTTTACACCCCTAATTGTTGGTCCCAAAGCTATCGCTATCCATGAATTAGATTGAGCTCAACTCCTACATACGATTGAAACTCACGATTTCGGCTCAACCCTGTATAAATTTCATGGGAAATACTTTAGGCACAAAAGATTACACAAAAATAAACTCACAAACTGATATAGTTTGATATAATATATCAGATTGTAAAATTATTTTTATTATAAAGTATATCTAACAGATCTCATAAAACCAAATCAATTTGTAGGTTTACTTTGTGTAATATCTTTATCTATGCAGCAATTCTCATTTATTTAATAATCAAATTCATATAGTTTATCGCAAGTACAAGATTTTTAAATTTAACTTTTGTAGGTCAGGAATGTATAATTTACCTAATTTAAATGACACAACGATCTTCATATAACTAAATAATTGATATTGATATGAATTTTGAAAATTTATTAGGCTCAATCATGAAATTCAAACATTTTATTGTTACGATCAATTCCTTAATTTGTGAAACAAATTGAAACATTTTATTAAATCTTATTGAATTAATTTTATTTTTGTATTAATTCAATAAGATTTCTTAAATTTAATTTTACGGATTTATATTTTACCTTTAGAGAAAACACATTGGAAAATTTTTTTTCTTTAATTATTTTTTAAGTGTAATTTGTTTAACAGTTTTGAAAGGTTGCTGGAGATTCTTGGTTTTGGATTAATGTTCATGATGGATTTATGCCAAATTTTGTTTCTTGTTCTTTTGGATTTATTTCCTTTTTTGGGATATAGCATGGCACCGGTCAATTAGCTTATAAATTGATAATGTTTGTTAGCTCTAATAGTTTTTATTTATAAGAAAGTGATTTTTAATTATTTAAAATACGATAAATTAGGATGGAAGAAGACGATTTCATTATATATCTGCAAATCTCACGCATTCTATTTTAAAAGAGTAGGTAAATCTGGATAACATAAAAAATAAAAAAAAATAAAAATCATTTTCTAAGAATGAATCTTACTTTTTTTTTAAAAAAGAGTACACCGAGTTTGCTCTAACATGCATACCCTTAAACTGTATCTAGCATTACTTATATCTATCGTACATTATAATACATCTTGAAGAATATGGATCGCCTTACGTTTCCTACCAAAATAGAGCTCTATTACGGATCAAATACATCTCCCCTTTTACGTAATGGATTGAAACATAGTCAGCCAAAAAGCAGAGAGAGAGAGAGAGAGAGAGAGGTCTAAATATATATGCAGTGTGAGGTCAGATGGAGAAGCACAATATTCCAGCAGAAAGGTAAAATTTTTATGGAAGGATTTGAAAGTGTTTATAAGTTAGTATGATGTTAATAGACAGCCTCATCATCAGCTTGATAGAGTTCGACTTCTTCTACTTGAATCTGTTTCTATTTGTTCTTCAGATGATCAGGTACTCTGATCATGTGACTAGATATAACACGTTAGATTTACTATTGATCGACATATTACATCAAGCTATATCAGTTTGTGAGACTAAATTTGATCGAATATGCATGTGCAGGACAATGATGATGAGGAATGTAGAGTACTAGTCGACGAAAATATGAGGTCTTCTACATCAATGATGAACCAGCAGAGGGCTGAAGTAGATGCAGAAATGGAAGGAAATGCAGTCACCGCAACTACTTATTACAATCTGCAGAGACTAATGCGCTTGTACACAGAGAGTGAGAGTCAGACATAAAAATTACTGCATAGTTGTTCTTACTGGCTGAAGAAGGGGGAAGAGAATAAAAGAAACTGAGAATATACCACTTGAGCTACATCCTGCAACAAGCACTCTTGTGTCTAAAGCATCTTAATTGTTTTCCTTTTAAGAAAAGAACACAAAACTCCATTGAATTGAATTAAACAAGCTTGTCAAAACTCTTGCCATAATTCAAAGAACTGCACCACAGATACTTCACTGCTTGATAGTATACATTACTATATTTCTTGTGCACCCTTTATATATATTATCATTTTGATTGGTTCAGACCTTCAAGGGATTTATGCTGTGGTTGCTTGGATGTTTTCATGAACCTTTCCTTCGGCTGATGTTATTTTCTTCTACTACCATGATATTTATTTGGAATTTTCACCAACTTATTTCTCTCCTCTCTTGTTTTGTAGGACCACAGAGAACGCTTGCTTCTCCTATTATTCAGGTATGTTGCTTTCATAATTTAACCGCAAAAAATATGAAACTAATTAAACCTGTAATATACGAATAGACTCTGACGCATTTCTTCAAGTTTTTCCTTGAAATTTACAGGTCCTTCGTCAAGAAAACCCCTCTCTTGATTCTATGCTCAATACGGTTAGTACACGAGAGTCTCACTTTTTCTGTTAGCATTGCTGCATGTCTTGATGGTTTGAATATCCACTTTAATATTTGCTTCTGAGTATACTTGTCTATTTCGGTTCTAACGTCATATAAAGTGAGACAGAGACTGGAGTATCTTCTACTTTTTGGGGTTTTAAGATGCTCAAAACTGGCAATTAACATGTTCAAAGCTTTTAGATTGGCAACAAGTGAATATGAATTGAAACTATTACCATTTACATGGATGATAATTGAAAACTATTGACTTGGATACATTTGAAATTTTCAGCTTCTAGAAACAGGTGAAGTTGATACTCAAAGTCAAGATCTTTATGTAAGGGAAGATGAAACTCAAAGTCAAGGTCTTTCTCACGATCAGATTTCTTTGCTCCCGATTTCAAAATATGAGTGTGATTTCATTTCAGGAAAGGATTCCGGAGATGAGAGGTAACATTTCGGCTTGTGAGATGTATTTTTATGCAGCACTTTGTCATCTGTCTCCTTTGTAACCAACTGATATGTTTTCAGCTTTTGGTAATCTTGATTCTTGCCATTTCACGTTATAAGATATGTTTATTTTTGGTCATTGTTGAACTGTCCTAAGCCACTAGTTCATGCAGTATTATAGTTTGGGACACAAAGCATTACTGGTGGCCTCGAGTGAGCTTTGCATCATTAAATGTCATAGAATCATCAATTGGATGCATGTCTGCAGACTCCTAATTTGGTTCATTTCGGTTCCTGTATAGATGTGTGATTTGCCAGATGGAATATAAACGAGGTGAACAACAGATGACACTTCCTTGCAAACATGTCTACCATGCTACTTGTGGAACCAAATGGCTCAACATCAATAAGGTATGCTGCTCAGATTTTCAAGATGAAAACAAGAAAACATTTAGCACTCTTTTATTTTAGCTGCAAACTCGAATTTATCATGACAGATGTTTTTTGTTTTCTCAGGCTTGTCCCCTATGTCAGACTAAGGTGTTCTTTGATGTGTCAAAAGACAAGGCATGATCACTGGGAAGTACAGAGAGGGACTTGAAGAAGTACTGTCACTGAGCATTTTTCCAATCCACCTTTTATATCAATCTTCTGCAGATGCTAATTTTCCAAACAAATTAGAAAAACATTCTTCCGCTTCTTCTAGCAGCACAGCTTTTATAACAAGAGAATTTTTCAGATTGTAAATGATAGACCAGATGATTATAATAGCTAGTTTGTATGATTCCTCCTATGCTGATGCCCATTTTTTGTCCTAGCTAGCTTTATGATCATATATTCAACTTTGTCGACTGATTTAGTTCATAACTCAGAGTAATTAAGGGATTCTTTACAAGTAAAGCAAATTAATGACATCAGTTGAACAAAACTATCAATGCCGTTTTCGAATTTGATAATTTCATCAGAGTTCAAGCCAATGTTTTAGAAAAGTAAGTATATTTGTACATATTGAGCAAGAAATAGGGGGTATAAATACAACTTTTTCTTTTTTTTTTTTTTAATTTTTTATGAAGGCACAAACTTAGTAGAGCCTTTGCCATTCCTAATGGGTGTCTTTCTAGGTTTTCTTTTCAAATCATGCTTTTTTGGTTTCAAAACCATTGAATTCATAAAAGATGTGGAGATTTAGGCCCCATTTGGTTGTTAAACTCATCGTTCAACTCAGTTCAGTCTAATTTTAAGGTGAGTCTAACATCCAAACACCCAACTCTCAAATTACTAAACTCATCTCAACTCAAAACCTCTTTACACATGGGACCCACAACCTTTTTCAATTCAACACTTCTTTACACGTGGGACCCACAACCTTTTTCAACTTCCCATAAATATATATAAACTCATATTAACATCCAAACACATTTAAACTCATTTTAGGTAGATTCCACAAAACTTACTCTACCATCTCAACTCACTACTATTCATAAAGAGCTCAACTCAGCTCAACATCCAAACGTAGCTTTAGAGGAAGTTGAAGAGTCGATAAGTTATGACTCTAAATGGCAGAGTCACTTTGGCAGTACTCTATATATAAAGAGGTTGTGGTCTCTCTCCACTCAAAAGAAATTTGTGAGGTTTCTCGTCATTAGCAAGGAAACAAATAAGAGTAGTGGAAAAAAATGCGAAGGAGTATTGGGAGAGCTCAACCTCAGTTTAATCATTAAAACCCTTACCTTGCAATTCAAAGTCTCTCTACTCAAAGCATAATTCAATCCGCGATCACTTATGTTGTCGTGATCAAAGAATGTTTGTGCATCGTGATGCTAAAGTTGTCTACGGAACCTGAAGTCGAAATGTAAATCCGAGCTAAGCATGTGAAGGGAGAGATGTTTGAGAAGTACTATGAGAAGGTTTGCAGTGTTGTAGATTGGAATGATAATTTGAGCTCCCTCTGAGCTTGTTGCAAGATCAGCCACTATTCACTTTCACACCCCACACCTGATAATTTTTTCTCTTTTTTTTTTCTTTTTTTATAAGATGTGGGGTGTGGGGTAGTGAATAATGGCCGATGAGAAGAATTATCCATATCGAAATGTCCAATAAAATTAAAATCACAACCCAACAAAGTTCATCAAAATAAACAAACACATAATAATAAGTACAACAGTTAAGAAAAAAGACTACATTTGGGCAATAATATGGTAAAGCCTATCAACAATAGTTATTGGTATAGTTTTTGAACAAGACACTATTCATAAGTTGATTTTGATGTAATGTATTGTTAATGGAATATCCCCCTTGAATTGTTAATCTAATACCTATATAGTTTTTGAAGTGTCCTCTTGGATTCTCCGGATCCCGATCTGGTTCTACACTTTTAATTACAATTTTTTTAAATTTCTATACAAAATATAATAAACAATTCAACTTTTTTAAATCTAAAAAAAAAAAAAATATTATAATAATATTTTATTTAACTTTTAACAAAACATCTCATCTCATTTGAAATGGGTAACCAAACGAGAGATTAGTTATCACTTATCACGCAAATCAAATGCAACGTGCATTTTGAATAAAAAAAAAAAAACCAGTTGCTCTTTGGAACGAAGGTGCCGATTTCAAGGGTTCAATGTTCTTCAATAGTGACATGACACTTCAGCACGCCATGCAAATATTTTAAATTCCATTTTAGTGATCATTCTAGTTTAAGTACTAAAATGAAATATTTTGATATTGGTGTATTCTAGTATACCATTTTAGGATTAATTATATATTATATAAATATTTATATGTATATATATACTAACAACTAATAGAATAATATATATATGTATATATGTAAATGTGTATCGTATACGTGTATATATATGGAAGAATTGAATATTTATAAAATGAATATACGTTGAAAAAATCACAAACTTGAGTTAAGACACAAAAACAAAGAAAAAAAAAAAGAATAGAGAAATTATAAAAAAATAATGATATTTGAAGAAAGAGAGAATGAGGGGACATATTTAAAGTTACAAAAAAAATTATAATTATATAAATACATTTTATATTATAGAATTAATTAAATACCATCTAAATTTAAAATTTACAAAAATGTCATTCAAGTATAAAAAAATTACAAAAACAATCTGAAATGGATTAGAGATCAGAATGGCCGAAACAAGCCGGAATTTGGAGTGAAACGAAATGAGGAGATATAGTGTACCAGATATTACATTGAAACGAAAAATTCCAATCGGAACGGAACGAAATTTAAAACGATGCTCCATACACTAGTTTCATGAGCCGCATCACATGTGATTAATATGGAAGTAAGATGAGATGAGATGATTTGCGAATAATAGTAAGATAATTAGTTGAAATTATATAAGATGAGATGAAATGAGGTTTGATTTCAGTTATGTATCCAAACGGGCCGTCAAATTAAAAACAAAAGACTCCTGACACTAGTTTCATCTCATTTCTCTTATGAAAATACTAAATTCCATCTCAACCCGCCGCACACCCTCTAGACCTTTGCACCCCCTCCTGATCGCAGCACGCACGGTACACGACCTCCAGATCGACGCACCCCCTCCACAAAGCTATTCCAGATAGAACAGGATATGCAGTTCCTCAATTTCTCTGAGCTATCAAAAATGACGATGAAAAGATACTCATGAAGTTCCCACATCATCATAATACAAAGCAGCTAAGGAGTGGTTTGGATTCAGAGATGAGTTGAGATGGTTTGTGAATAGTATAATAAAAGTTGAATTATTTATTATATTTTGTGTGAGAATTTAGAAAAGTTGTTTTGAGATTTGAAAAAATTAAATTGTTTATTATATTTTGTATGGGAATTTGAGAAAATTGTAATGATGAAATGAGATGAGTTGAAATGAGTTGAAGTGAGTTTTGAATACAGTAATCAAATGAACCTACTACCAGTAAAATTCCTTCCATGCTGGTCCTTATCCCTTCATTCATATAGCTGCAACCAAGAATCATCGACAAGAATCACTTCTACCCATTTCCACTATGGTAGTTAAGTGATATTTTTCACGAACGCATTGATCCAAAATCAAAACTTCTTCACTAATATCCCTCGTTCCATGATTTAGAGCTTCTACTTCATTAGCTGGACCAGTTACTTCGACAAATTTCAACATTTTCCCATTTTTTAAAATTTCATTAATGCATTCTAAAAAAGTGGAAACGTGTTTTTTCTTCCTTTTTTTTTTTTTTCATTTTTCATTTCACAATTCGTTACGTTCCCAAGCAAAATAAAAATAAGAAAGGGCTAGATTTTGGATTCGAGCTCCTTCATCGAACCAATTCCACCGCAACTAAACGAATTCCAAGTAAAAAAATCTTTTTTTTTTTTAAGAAATCATAAAGAAAGAAGAATCTGAAAGAGTAAAGAAAAGAGTTTTCTAATTTCTTTGTTGTTTCGTTCAGTTCATTAACCAAATATGGGGTAGCAAAGGTTTTTATAGGCATTGACGAAATAGAGAGAGATAGAAGAAATTACTTGACTTTCATGCGAGCAAGGCGATCGGCGACGAAGTGTTCTTCTCCATCTTAGTTTCTGGGAGTTACGCAGTGTTGTGCGGTTTATGGTAACGCAAATGGGAGGGCTACGTGGAACACGCCTATTGGAGGCTATTATTTAGGGGAGAACACCAGGACAGAAAAGAAGTTATTCTCAAAAAAAAAAAAAAAAAATTGCCACGTGCGGTAATCCCTTCAAATGCTCGGGGCCCCGGGGGTTTGGAATGACAAGATGTGTCATATTTCGAGTGATTGATTAAAAATCATAAAATTCAAAATAAAGAGCTGTATTACTCGAGGGGTTAAAGTATCAAAGACCTTGATATGAAAAAAAAAAAAAAAACACTTTTGAGGAGAACATTGTCTCTCAAGCCTGATCGGCTCAACTGATTTATATGTTCATAATTTTCTGTATTCATCTAACCATTGACGTAGAAAAGAATTGCTATTGCTGGAACTTCCAAGGCTATTTGAAACTTTGTTGATTTAAATTATATATACTCAGTAAAAGATTAGTTAATATATGGTGGTTCCATGCACATTGAAGTCCAATCCCGTTCTGTTGACTCTTCAGACCAGAGGAAACAAATACAGCAGAGCCCTGCAGCTGTGGCTTTCAAGACAATTTAAAACACGCGATAATTCAAAAAACAAATACTCCCCAACAAAATTAACGACCGGATCAGCCTTGTAAGCAACTATTCTTAACTTATCACGTAATGATCGTTAATTTAATAGCAAATCAGACTTGTTATAAAAAATAAAAAAAAGCAAATCAGACAACATCCAATTCACTGGGAAAACAGCCCAAATATATTGGTTTTCAGTGTATGGAAGCCTACAAAATATAGCACGGACGTTATTTACCAGAAAAGCTCTTACGTTTGAATCGCATGTTGCAACATGTTTATTTTCGAGCAGTCTATGATAGAAATTGTAGGATGTGTAGAAAGTTGTGGTTCTGTCTGTGCAAAATAAATGCAGCTCAGTTACACAATAGACTAGCAGTCAAAACCCTCTACAGTCCACAGGAACTGTAGCATCCCTGATCTCTCCACCGCGAACAGCTCGATTTTGATATTCATGCTAAAAGACCAGTGACCACAAAAATACAGTAAGGGGTAGATATGCAGAAACAGATCTTTTGGTTCTCTATATAGTTATAGTATCGACCAGCAGGAGCAGCACAAAGATGCATGAAATTGATGGCCTATCCCCCTTCACCATTCTAGCAATCTCTTGCGTTTATACAAGGCAATAGCAAAGAAATATAACAATATGCTTCCAGCAGTGCTTCCCCCAATAGTCCACATGAACTTTTTTGGCCCTAATACCTGATCCTTGAACAACTCTATTCTGATGTTCATTCCCATAATGCCAGCCACAACAACAAAGGAACTCAGCACAAGAGTTGCTGTCGATAACATGACCCCCATTTGCAGGAGATGGTTCTGTTTGTCGTCCAGCATTCTGTTGATGTAGTCCTCTGTGTCGTCTACGTACTCCCTCATCTTCCAAGAGACAACCACCAGATCAAAAGAATGAGGTATGCTAACAATGGAAAAGTCAATCGAGTGCATGCTTGAAAAAAAAGAAAACCACAACAGAGATTTGTTTTTAGAGAAATACCAAATTCTTTTGCCACGAGAACAATTGTTTTTGAACTATGTTGGTGCCTATTGTTAGGGAAATCAACACAGCGGAAAGAAAAAAAGCGAAAATAAAATAGTACACACACGCACTTAGTGACACCAAGAATTTAATGTGGTTCGGCAACTGCCTATATCTACAAAAAGGAGCTTCACTAATAAATAGTGGAACACAAGAAAATATAGTTGAGGAGGAGAATCACACTCCACTCAACTTAACTCTCTTCTTTTCTCTTAGAGCTCTCCAAGCTCTCTCTCTTTTCTTTTCTTTTTGGGTGTATCTGAAGCTCTCGCATGGAGCTTCAATTTATAGGCGAGGATCAGTACCGCCTACATGTGTGAATGCATTTATTTGCATTCATTATGTAACTGCAAATACAGTTACTTCTTGAGCGCTGGGAGCTAAGCGCTGAGCAATCAACAATGACTGCTCAGGGCATGGACTCAACAATTCTCCTCCTCCATGCCCATTTACTTAGATGCTATTCATTCTAGCTATGTCTCTGCATAGCTCAAGCTTCTCACTTATAACCACCTTCGTCAGCATGTCTGCTGGATTATCATTCGTATGGATCTTCACAAGTTTCAACAACTGTTGTTCCATCGCTTCGCGTATCCAGTGATAGCGGATATCAATATGCTTGGTGCGGGAATAATACATTGAATTCTTGCTCAAGTCTAGAGCACATTGACTATAACAATGTACCTTGTAGTCTTCTTGACTAACCCCTAGTTCTTAGAGAAAACGCTTCATTCACAACATTTCTTTCCCAGCTTCCGTTGCGGCAATGTACTCTGCCTCTGTTGTAGATAAAGCAACACACTTCTGCAATTTGGATTGCCAAAAGACAGCTCCTCCTGCAAAGGTAAAGAGAAATCCCGAAGTAGATTTTCTGCTATCCAAATCTCCTGCCATATCTGAATCTGTATAGCCTTCCAAAATTGGTTTAGCTCCCCCAAAACACAAGCACATCTTTGATGTACCTTTTAGATACCTGAGAATCCACTTGACTGCTTCCCAATGATCCTTTCCTGGATTTGAAATGAATATGCTCATCATGCCTATAACATGAACAATATCTGGTCTGGTACAAACCATTGCATACATCAGGCTTCCTACTGCTGAAGAGTAGGGGACTGCTTCCATTTCTTCAATCTCTTTCTTTGAAGCAATGTTTTGAATACCGTACCGGACACCGTACCGGTCAAGGCACTGGAACGAAATATTTCGGTACCGGTACCGTTTCGGGATAGCGTTTCGGGATAACGTTTCGGGATAGTCGATCTATAAATAAATTATATATATAAATATATATAAAAATTATATTCTAAAATAATAGTCTATATATAAATAAATTATATACAAATACATATATATATAAATTATAAATAGTCTAGTCTGAATTGAGGGTTAAAAAATAAGCTTGTAGTTTGAAAAAACGAAAAAAAAAAAAAAAAAAAAAAAAAAAAACACAGGCCTAAATTTAGGCCGGTATGACCGGTACCGGCCGGTATTTTGGCCGGTACGGAACAGGTATAGTACCTGTACCGGCCGGACGGCCGAAACGAAAAATTTCGGCCGTACCGGCCGGTACGGTACGAAATTAAAAACTTTTCTTTGAAGAAGGACACGAGCTCTTACTCGACTTGAAGTGGTTAGCAAGTGGAGTATTGACTAGCTTAGCATCTCCCATGTTGAAACGTCTGATGACCCGTTCAACATATTTTTGTTGTGATAACCACACCCTTTTGGCTTTCCTATCACGAACAATCTTGATGCCCAAAATTTGTTGTGCTCGGTCTAAGTCCTTCATGTCAAAGGACTTGGATAGTTCATTCTTTAGTTTGTTAATCATGGACTTATCCTCACCAATGATTAACATATCATCAACGTAAAGAAGGAGTACAACAAACTTGTCATCCTGGAATCTTCGAACATAGACACACTGATCTGCAACAAGTCTCTTGTAACCATGACTCAACATGAATGAGTCGAACTTCTTGTACCATTACCTCGTCGCTTGCTTGAGGCCATAGAGACTCTTTTTTAGCTTGCAGACTAAGTGATCTTTTCCTGGAGCTTCAAACCCTTCTGGTTGCTCTATATAGATTTCCTTCTCCAAATTTCAATGGAGAAAGGCTGTCTTCACATCCATCTGTTCGAGTTCCAAATTCAAGCTGGCTACCAATCTGAGTATGACTCGGATTAACATCATTTTCACCACCGGAGAAAATATCTCGCCAAAGTCGATTCCCTTCTTCTGCTGGAATACTTTGACAACCAATCTAGTTTTGTGCTTTATCAGTTTTCCTTGGCCATCTTTCTTCAGCTTAAACACCCATTTGTTCTTTAGGGCTTTCTTTCCTTCAGGAAGTTTCACCAACTCATAGATCTGATTTTTCTACAAAGAACTCATCTCTTCTTGCATTCCTGCACCCATAGGCTTCTATCAGCATGAGTTTGAACTTCCTAGAAGCTCTCTGGCTCCCCCTCATCAGTAAGCAGAATATAGTCTGATTCCAGATATCTTCTCGACGGAATCATTAGGCGGCCTCTTGCCAATCTTCTTGGTTGAGCTTCATCAACCAAAGGAAGTTATCACCATCTAACCCTTGTGGTGGTACACCAGCTTCTGGTGGAGAGGGTTCTTGCTCCCCATGCTCGACACTCTGAGCTTCTTCTTCTGCTTCTGGATCTCGATCCTGCATATCCTCATTATCTATGGCGAACTGTAATGGTACAGAATCTGGAGTATATGAACTAAGTTTTACTGATATCGAGGAAGCTTCAGTTTCTATATGCTGGTTTTCATGGAACACAATGTCCCTACTTCTGATAATTCTCTTTGTCACTGGATCCCATAACTTGTATTCGAATTCTTCATCCCATATCCGACAAAGATACATGGAGTTGACTTGACATCGAGCTTCTGTCTCAGCTCCTTGGATACGTGTGCAAAGGCTTTGCACCCAAACACTCTTAGGTGAGAGTAAGAGACATTTTTTCCAGACCAAACCTTCTCAGGAATTTCAAATCCCAATGGTGCAAAAGGTGATCTGTTGATCAGGTAACAGGCAGCACGAACAGCTTCACCCCAGAATGACTTTGGTAACTTAGCCATACTGAGCATGGATCTTGTTCTCTCCATGATGGTCCGATTCATTCTTTCGGCTACACCATTGTGCTGAGGGGTATATGGGACCGTCTTCTCAAGTCGAATACCGCGATCAGCGCAGTATGCAGCGAACCTTTTGGAAATATATTCTCCTCCATTATCCGTTCACAGGCACTTCAACTTAGCATCATCAATGAATGTCACGAAGTATCTGTTACCTCCCAATGACTCTTCTTCCATGGGACCACATACATTAGAGTGTACCAGACTCAACAACTCTGATCTTCTCTTCGTAGAGGAATTAAACGAGACTCTGCGTTGTTTGCCAAACAAACAGTACTTACAAGGGTTTAACGCTATTCCTTTGGCAACTTTGATGAGTGCCTTCTTCATAAGCGTATCCAACCCTTTCTCACCCATGTGTCCGAGTCTCTTGTGCCACAGATTTGGTGATGCCTCATCTTCCACTGTATTGAGGCTATCAGAACCGATCTTCACATGGGTCTTGTACAACGTACTGCAAATATGTCCTCGGGTGGCAACTAGGGCACCTTGTGACAGCTTCCAAGTGCCTTTGCTGAAGTAGCTGTCATAGCCCTGTCGATCAAGAGCTGTCCCGAAAATCAGGTTGATCCGAAGGTCAGGAATGTGTCGAACATCTTTCAACACCATGGTGCAACTAATATTGGTTTTTATCTGCACTTCGCCAACTCCCACGATCTTCGAGGAACTGGAGTTCCCCTTCCTTACAGAACCAAAGTCTCCTGCTTTGTACGTAATGAAAAATTCACTATGGGAAGTGGCGTGGTATGATGCTGTTGTGTCTACCACCCACTCAACATCGTGGCTTGCAATGTGCAGACACGTCTCGTCACTGGTGGAGAGTATTGCCACATCTCCCGAAAGAGTGACAAGGGTTTCACCATCTTCTTCCTTCAACTTACTGCTTTGACCTTGCTCATTTAAAAACTTACGGCAGTGTTTCCTCATGTGGCCTTCTTTGCCACAATGGTAACACTTCATGTTACCCGTCTACTAGTTTCTGCTACTGCTGGACCTTCTACATGGCTGAGACTTCTCTTTGTTTCTGCCTCCACTCCTCCCTCTATCATTACCTCTAGGCCTTTCTCTACTCTCGGTGACAACCGCATGAGATTGATTCATGCTCGTCTCTTTTCGTCTGGCCTACTTGTTGAACAAGGCATCATTAACCATCGTCTTGGTAAGTTTACCATCTGGAGTAGAGTTACTTAGGGAGACCACCAGCGTCTCCCAACTGTCTGGTAATGAACTGAGAAGTAGCAGGGCTTGTTCTTCATTGCCAAGATTCAACTTGACGGTCCCGAGCTGGTTAACTAGGTTTTGAAACTCACTAGTGTGCTCGGCAACATGATTTACAATATATTAAAATAGTTAAAAATTTAGATCTGAAAAAGAACAAACAATAATTCAGATCAGGGTGTTTTGCATACCTTAACCGTAGCATAAAGTCATATGGTAATTATTCTTGGTGAAGCTCATTGTGTACCTGCCATGATTTTTAAAACTAAAAAAAAAAAAATAGTTCTTCAGGCCAGTGAGATCATCCTAGCTAGAATTTCATACAGGCATGCAAGAAAACTGAATAAAATTTGACAATACAGCTAGGCTAGAGATCATGACTTCGATCAATTTGAAAACTTAACGAGGTACCAACCCGGCAACTTAACCCTCCACAAACCACGGCTCCCAACCACTTTCGAGGGTCATATTCAGAGTTCTTATCCATCCATTGTAGGGTGCCAATATATGAAACAGACAGGTCTTGGTCTCCACTGTGAGACGGAGGGCGGGGGAGGGGAATCATTAGAATATTAATTAATCGAGTTAAAAAATATAATGCACCGTATTAACAAATATGATTGAAGATAACAAAATTTAAGATGAAGAGCAGTACGTGGTATTATTCATTTGATATATTTTTCACCGCACACTCAAATATATCGAAAAAAAAAAAAAGAGAGAAATATGAAGTGATGCGCTCTCACTTGTAAATCAGAGATCGGTAACCTGTCTGCTCTGTGAAATTACGATGGTAATCAACGGTACTTATAACATTATATGTGTAGGACATGGTCCTATTACATCTCACCCAGTTCTTGATGGTTACCTGAGAGTCATCATATATAGCAGAGTTAGGAACTAATAACAGTAGTGGTCGGCAGTCTATATATATATATATATATATATATATACACGTACGTACCTTCCGTATGTGAAGCGCATTTTGTACATTTTCATCATTAGCCCAAATGTAAGAAAGCACGTAACTATAACTCTGTAAGTAAATGAAGAATTAAGCTATATAGTTTACAATATCATGATCATTTCGTACCATAAATATTAATATATATCAGTTTATGTATATAGAGTACGATAGAGAAAGCTGCAGGGGGAAGAAAAGCAGATGATTAGGTTACCCGGCACCATAATGCAGGGGGTGGTTTAGACCATGAAAGGAGCTGTAAAACATTCCTCTGATTTTCTTCCATAATTGCTTGATGCGGCCATTCTATTCCTTTCCGATTTTGTTACCTGCAAGAAAGTTTGATAGTTGAAATTAATTAACTGCATGGCATGTTAATTTGGAGCTAAAATAGGATACCAAGTTTCATGATTTGGAAATAAGTCTTTAATTTTGCTCAATTTTGGTACTGAAAAGAGTAGTGAAATGGATACAATTAAACGAACATGGCCAGAAAAAAGTGCAATTGGGGCGTGTTTGGAAGTCAAGTCAATTCTGATCTTACGCTTAATTTCTCTGGAACCAAATTGGATTGAAAGAGACCAAATTAACTGGGTCCATAAATTATTACCATTATATATTTCTTCAACGATGATTGGAACGACAATGCCTGAATAAGAATCACCACCTACGTAAAGTGCATTTGACTGGAATTGTGGGTGATTTATCAGCCACTGTTTCACAAATCGAAAAATAAAAGTTAAAACACAGCGCGCGCGCGCTCTTTGTTAGATACATATATAAATAATTATATGATAATTTTTTTTGTGGACTTTCTAAGGAATTAATTAAATCTTTGTCAAGATAGTATATATTTACTTGGGAGTAGGAAAACTGAGTGATCTCTAGTCGAATAATATATTTATATTTTCACTCACCTTCCGCAGGAACTGATAGGTTTGTGCCGCTGAGATTTTCTCGGTGATACTGTAACCTTGAGAGAGGTTCTTGGAGAATCCCGAGCCAACGGGAGATCTAAGAATATAATGCTGGCAACCTGAAGGATATTAAATCATGACCGTCTAATTAATTAATTGCTTATGATATATTTATGGTATAGGAGGGAGGGCGAGATGATGACATGCATACCTGTGTCCGGCCATGAATATGGCTTCAACAAAAGGGTTGGTAGATTCCCGTCGAAATCTTCCTAATTGAATTAAAGTTTCCATTCCAAACGGACGTACGTGCGGATTATATATATATATATTATTCTCATAGGCATTGGGAAACAAAAACACACACAAATCAAGCATCGATCGGATTATAGAATATTTCTTGCCCAGTTTCAAGTTTGAAAGGCAGTTTTCCGGGAAATCCTGGTAGAGTCTCCACAACTGACTGGGAGCCAGCCATGCACATTAGGACAATCAGAAACACCAGCACAAAAACCAGAGTGATGGAAGCCATGGATGATGAGGTACTGGACTGAACGCGTTGCCGATATCCTGCCATATCTAAAACAAAGCTCGATTTGTATTCCCCAATGGATGAAAAACTTATTTATGTCAAATTAAATGAAATATCAATAGTTGCAGGATGGATGTACACGATCTCAGCTACCCATATTAAATGAAGGACAATGCTAGGGAGCTCCGACTCTTTATGTGTATTTGTTTTTTGTTTTTTTTTTTTTTTTATATAGATTTTTTTAACATTTTCAAATATTTTTAAAAAATAAAAAAAAATTCACAGCATCATTAAAAAATATTTTCTTAATCACGAAGTAAAAAAAAAAAAAAAATATTAGTCTTCACATTGGAGCTAATAAAAAAAATATTAATCATTAAAAAACACTTTTTTTTTTTAAAGAAAAGCCGATAGCCACACACATAACGGCCCCGTCTCAAGTTTATTAATTAACTCTCATTTGTGATGGAGGAAGATCGTGGTAACATCATTACACTTGAATAAACCAGCATCTAACAAGCCTAAAGCAAAAAAAAAAAATGAACCAAACTTGAATAAAACCAGCTGACGCTCTTATTCTGAATCAAACCTGAATAAAAAATGAACTAACCCAAATCATTAAAAAACACATTAAAAAACACTTCATTAATGAAGTGTTTTTTAATGATGTTATGATTTTTTTTTATTTTTTAAAAATATTTAAAAGTGTTAAAAAAATCTATGTAAAGAAAAAAAAAAAAAACTCACACACACACATAAAAGAGCCAGCAAAAGTCCCCAGCGGTAGCTCAAGCATTTTCTTTAAATGAAATATTAGTAGTTTGGTCCGGTACCGGTTTTATTTTTCTTAAAACCGGTCAAAATCGATCCGGTCTTGGTTTTTCTTTTTCTAAAACCGGTCGGTTCATATATATATATTATAATTTTTTATATTGTGTATAATTTTTATATATAATATATAATTATATATAAAATGGTTTTGTATTATATGATAAATTACTAATTAATATAATATTAAATTTTAAAATCTTATATCACTATAGTCTATAATATAATTATAATATACTACAATATATTATCACTATAGTATTATATACTATAATATATTATTATATATATTATATAATATAGTATATAGTATATTAAAACCGGATCGAACTGGATCGGAATCGGTAAAACCGAAAGTACCGGTTTAGAGGGGTAACAGGTGCAGAATTGGTTCTTGAAAATGCAAAAGGTGCATACTGGTTCAGTCCCAAATTTTGTACAAAACAAGACCAAACCGGATCGATTACACCCTTATGTATGAGTATGTATGGGATGTTCTTAAATTTCTGCCAAATATAATGCATCTTCAAATTTAAACCCCTTTGGTTAATTAATCGGACTCGGAGTACTCCGTTCACATTTCTTAAAAATTCATAGGTTTGTGCCCTTGATGATGTGTCGCTGACGTTGTATGCCTCCCAAGTTGTTGCATATGAGAATCCAGTAGCTAGCTAGCGATAGGTGCATCCAAAAATATTATGTTGGCAACCTAAAAGATCATCGACCCAATTACTAGTTCAATCATAAAATGTTACGTATTAGTTTAAACTTGACCCAACAAATTAATAATTAAATCTCTTACATACTTTTGTTCACGAGTAGGAGTTCAATTTCAATGTTGGTTTGTTCCCACTAGAATTTGCATAGTTAAAAGATAAAGGACCTATCCAAGAATCATGTCAAATTATAGAGTTATTATAATAATTAAGGTCGGTTAATAAAAATAGCTAGGAGCCCACCACATCATCCCAGGTGTGTAAATTCTACGGTCCATTTAAAAAGTAGGCTTGAAATCCACATGAAGAAACTTTCTTTTCATTTTGTACCATGTACTACATTTTATTGAGACGACACATCTTAAGATTGTATCATGTACTACATTTATTGAGTATTCATATATGTTAACTCAAAAAATGCAAAAGATACTAAAGAGTCCACTACTTCTTTGTGTGTATATATATATTTCTTTTGTCGAAATATTCAAATTTGGATATTATACTAGTAATTGTATACATACGGATTAGTTAATATTCCAAGTTTCTCTATTACTTTAAAATAATATTTTACTATTAAATAATTAAAGAAAATGATAAGAAATATGGGAGAAATATATGAATATACCAATTTCATATGGGTAGTGATAGGGTTACTACTCATATCATTATTCATATACAAAAAGAGTAGTAGATGTGTAGTAGTAGAGTAGCAACCCTATCATTATTCATTTTATATACAAGGGCAGAAAGACTAGAACAACCGGGACCACCGATGAGCCAGAGCACCAGAGGATCATCCTTAGGACTCCTTTCAGACTTGATGATGTAGTAAAATAACTCTCCAACGCCAATGTACCTTTGAAATTCGTTGAATATAAATAAATTAAAACCAGAAAAAGTAGTACAATATATTTAGTTAGTGTTTTAATTACATGATAATCATATATATATGGCATAATTAGCTATATATATATATATATATATATCATGTGTGTGTGTGTGGACACTGACCCAGTTTCGAGATTGAAGGGAAGCTCGCCAGTAAAACCAGGAAGAGTGTTGATGATGGACTGTGATGCAAGCAGCAAGTTGGAGATAAGAATTAGCAATAGCACAACCACTACGGACGGCCACCACATTGTGCTCAGAGTAATATTGTAGCTGCTGCTAGTAGAATTCATGAGCAGCTAGCTAGGACGTCAATTCATGACATGTAGGTCGGTGGTGAAGGTGTCTGGCCTGCACATAAATCTGTACTATGAAGAGATCGAAGGTTATTGTCTTGACAGGTAGGTTTAACTGTTAGCTGCATTGGCCTCGTAATTGGTCATGAATTAGCTGTATGCAGAATTTTCAGCCAGTTAATAAAGAGGATTTTTGGTCCAATATGTATAAAATATTATCACGAAATTCGAATTTGATTTTTTTGGTCCATCTCATATGCCAATTTTGCCAGGGATAACCGAGATGTGCAAGCGGGATTACCAGTTGTAAAAAAAACAAAAGACAAAAAAGTAAAAAAGAAAAATGTTGGAAGTAAAGCAGAACGGGATTTTTCTTCTTCGGGCGAGTAGCAAAACAAAATTTTCTTCTTTCTTCATATGAGAAAGACCACATTTCAAATGTAAAGTAGAGCACACATTTTATTTTTGTCTCAAATCTTTCGCCTTTAGGACCTCTGTCTTTTCTCTTTCTTCTTCCGATTCTACATTCCTGATTTTGGTTTTCTTTTCTTGAAAAAGTGCGAGAAAATTAAAAAGGCAGTTAGATAAGGATATATCTTTCTTTGATTATCTTATCTGGGCTAGTTCTATAATTTTTGTAAGGTTTTTTTTTTTTGGATTTCCCCTTTATTTCCGCACCATTTTTGGTTGATCGATCAATCACAAGATTGGGTTCTGATTGTTATGTTTGACATCTCTGTCATGTTTTTGGGTTTATTTGTAAAGCAAAATTTCAAGTTTTTTTTTTTAATGCTATTTTAGCTCTATACCCAGATGGTTATGAGTATGAAATCTGTTTTTTTTTTTTCCTTAATTTTTCTTGCTTTTAATTCTCGTCTTAATATGCCTTTTGATTTTTCAAATCATTTTGATGAAGAGCTATTTTTTTTTTCTTTTTCATTCTTCACATTGTGTCTTACTTTTATTTGTAGGATGTTGGTTTAGTGCGTAGGTTATGCGTTAACACCAAAATTTGAAACAGAAGAAAGAAAAATGATAACTGAAGTTTTTTTTAGAATGCTTTTGTGCGTGCCTATTTGCAATCTTGAAACTTCCACGGGGTTTGTTCTTTTTTTCATTGAATTAAGTGTTTACCCTTGTGGGTGTATGTTTATACGGAGAGGGAGAGGAAAGCGAAATGGAGAGGGAGAGGTTGGTTGGAGGAGAAAAGGGAGGGAGTGAAATTGGAGAGGGATCGAGGCAAGGATAGGAGAACGAGAGGGAGATGGAGATGGAGATGGAAAGGAAGGGATTACAACCGACGAAATTTTGAGGGACAGAGAGAGAGAGAATAAAATGGAGAGAGAGGGGGAGGGGAATAAAATATTTACAAGTAGTCCATAGAGAAAATAAACAGAATAGAGTAGTTAATGACAAAGGTTAAGGAGTACTTGCAAGATCCAAAAAAAAACAAACCAAACAAATGTTTAGGATGTTGAACTAGAGAAGAGAAGCATATTGTGTTTTCCAAAATTTCGAAAGAGGTGAAGCGATTTGTTAAAGTATCACTTTCCATATAACACATGTTTGAGACTAAAAAATATGCTAGAACTATAAAATCAAAATGTCAAGTCTTTTTTTTTTTTTATAATAAACTGATCTCATTAATCAAACCAACCACATACAAGATGAACCAGTATTACAAAGGAAAAGACAGGATCAATGCCTCATTTCCTCAGCAACCACCTGAAGGATACAAGGGGGGCATATTTCGATGTCATAAAGATCTTCAGTGCATTCAAGGGCCGCTTGGGCAAGCTTTTGAGCTGCCATGTTAGCCTCCCGATATACATGAGAGATAGACCAATCAGCAGCTGGGATTAGAACAGCTTTGGCATCTGATATGAGGCAACCACCTAAGCTCCAGTTAGGACAACCTTGGATCACTTGGTCCACGACCTGTTTTGAATCTCCCTCCAAATAGAATTGCCTTATTCCAATTTCCATACAAAAAACACATGCCAAAACAAGCCCATATGCTTCAGCATCAAAGGCACTGCCTCTCAAAGGTCTGTTAGCACGAAATGCACCTATCACCAGCCCTTGATGATCTCTTATTAGGACACCAATGCCAATCTTTCCTAGCCTCGATTGCACAGCTGCATCCCAATTCACTTTAAAACCACCTACTACAGGCTTTGTCCATCTGTGAACTCTTGCCATGTTCTCATAGTTAGCATCAACCTCCTTCTGGAAAGCCTCTTCATGCAGAGACAATTCTGCCCTGGCCTGGCCAATGACTTCTTGAGGGTGTTTAAAAATTTTCCCATGTAAGACATCATTTCTTCTCGCCCATATCACTCTCATTGTAGTAGCCACCTCATTTAAATCCCCTGGTTCAAGCTTGCCAATCAATTCTGCCCAGATATTAAAACCAAGTCACTGTGAAAAGAAAATTTTTGCACTTTCTTTGGGCCTTGACACCAAACATCTTGGGCACTGCTGCATCCCCATAAAGCATGGCTAGAGGTTTCAGATTCCCTTTTGCATATCAAACAAATGCTATCCTTTACCACCTTTCTTCTTTTCAGGTTAGCCATAGTGGGCAAGGCTTCACTGCATGCCCTCCAGATAAAATGTCAAGTCTTAAACCATGAGTTAACACCACAAGAAAAGAATCTAATTCAACAATAAGCTTATATATGAAAAACCCTAAATTTAATCAACAAATACTTTTTTTTTTTTAATAAAATATGGAGGACAGTCCTCCTTGTTATTAATCTCAAACACTTGCAACCTATAGGTATTTCTCCAATTATTACATAATAATTAGAAAAACGAGCTCACTCTAATGAGAAATGAGCCATTTGATCATAATTTGGAGCTACAACTCTCACTATAAAAAGTAATAAGCATTGCAATACAATTGGTCTTTAGTGACGGTTGGGAAATTGTGACAGTCCCCAAACCGTCACTAAAAGGCATTTTTTGTGATTGTTTCTGGAAGCCATCACTAAAGACAGATGAGGTTTTTTTAATGTTCTAACGTATGGGAAATTTACGTTCGAACATTGTGGCAACTTACGTGCAAACGTGAAATGTTTTGGTGCCAACGTTCGAACGTTAGTAATTAACGTTCGAATGTGAAATGTTTTGCGCCAACGTTCAACCGTTAATTACTAACGTTCGAACGTTAATTGTAAATTTAAATTAAACATGACTCTAATTTAAAAATTATGTGATTTTTATAATGTATAATTTGTGAACAAGTCTAAAAAATTGATTGTATATATTTATATATACACAATTTGTAATATGTAAATATATATTTATGTTTATATATATTTGAAGTGCAGTGATTTACTATTAAAGTTGGAAAATATAACATTAAAGAAGATTGAGAATTGAAATTAATATATTAACCATAGAAATATTAAATAAGATTTTTCTTTACATATATTAAAAACAAAATACAAAATATGATCGAATTTCGTAGACAACATTCAGATGATAGCGTTGTTCACGAATTCGAACTCCGTACCTCCTCAGTCAAGGTATCAACCTTGTCATTGAAGATACCTACACGATGGGAGATCTCGGCGACAGATGCCTCTATAGCCGCGAGCGATTGATCGATATGCGCAGTCAGCTGTGAGATCATCGCATCAACCCAAGCAGGCCGCGCATCTCCCGCAGATGTACGCAACGGCTGCTGACTACTACTCCTCACATGACCTGGCTCAGGCTGCGTCGGAGGAACTAGATCGTCTACAGGGGGTGGCTAGCGTCCCCTCGCCTGTCCAATGATACGTCGATGCATGGTCATGTCGAGGGGGCTCATTTGATCTTTGACCCGCTCCTCTGGCTGGGTTGGCACTCTCCATGCAAGTAATAGCCGGCTGATCAGGACACTGTATGAGAGATTATCCGTAGAGACGATGCTCGCCTCGTAACGGATCCTTTCAAAGATGTGCAGTGGCAAATCTATGGGATCTCCACGTGCCACTCGTATCAAAAATTGTGCCTGAAGCCAACTAAATATAGTTTTATGTGCCACAGGATCCACGTTTGTTGCAACAATAAGGTGCAACATGCGGAAGAAAGGTAGCAAATGGTTCTGGTTGAAGGCGTTCTTCCACTCGATCTGCATGTGGTCCCTCCCGGTGAGGATGTAGAAATCCTCGTCTCGGTCATCATTCCGAGCCTTGAGGCCAATATCCTCGGCCTCTGACTGGTCTGCATCTCTGGCTGATGCTGGCTCAAATGGGCGGCCAATAGATGATGTAGAAGTGCTTACATTCTCATGGGGTGTAACGTGTGCAAATGTCTCAACTCCTCGACGAATCCCGAGGTGCTCGCCGATGACATCTGGTGATATCTTAATGGAAACATCGCGTACAGTCACGGTGTGAAAGGATGCGTCCTAAGGCATGTCACACATCCCATATACAACTCCTAAACCATTAAGGGGTATACCTTCCCCCTCAATGTGCAGATAGTTCCCCAACCTCTACTGAGGAAAACATCTCTCAAGTTCATCTGCTCTCATATGAGTTCGTCGAACTCATTAATCAGGACCTCTCGCTTTACCATAACAGTACGAGCCCTGATACGAGCAATGTCCTGAGTGACTCATTCCCTCTCTCATTTCCTAGTATTCAAAGGATGAGTCATATCCTGAAAGTAGAAAAGGAAAAAAAATTATTTACATTGATGCATTATAGTATACCATATATATACTATATATGATATAGTATATATACTATATTATTATGTTTTTATCTAAAGTATTATGCTATCATACTATATATATATAATATAGTATATATACTACACTATAATATAGTATATAATGCAAAATTCAATAAGTAACAAAGAATATCTTGAATAACCAGGTTGTATGAAATAAGAAAATAGTGAGAAGAAGTTAGTATTTTTTTCAACCTTTTTATAAAAAAAATATATATATATATATTGAAGAGAAATATTGTGAGTATCTAGAAAAAAACACGTATATATAACTATTATAATAAAGAATACTAACTAGTGAATAAAATTGACGTCTGAACATGATTTTTTAACGTTCGAATTTTAATAATATATTCCCGCTGTATTTTTTATATATGTTAGGAAGGGTACGTTCGAACGTTTCAATTCAACGTTCGAATGTTAATAGAGGTATATGAGAGTTCATTTCCATGTTCGAACGTACACTTATAATACGTTCGAACACTAGAAGAAAAATGCGGGAAAGGTCCTGCTCGATATACGAAATGCCACGTTTGAACGTAAATTTTCTAACATTCGAACATTCAACAAAAAGTGCGAGAAATTTCCTGCTCGATTAAGGTATCTCTATGATGATTTGAACGTTCGGACGTTTATACTGTATGTTCGAACGTTAATTGATGGAAATCACTAGAAAATTATGAACGTTCGAACGCCAATTTTCTTAACGTCTGAACATTAGGAAATTAGGGCTGGAAATTTCCCGCTCGATTATGGTAACTCTTTGATTATATGAATGTTCGGACGTTTAAGTTGTACGTTTGAACGTTATTCGGTAAAAATTTAGGAACGTTCGAACGACAAATTTCTTAACGTTCGAACATGAAAATAAAAGTGTGAAAAATTTTCCGCTAGATTTCATGCTCTATCATAGGAAGGGTACGTTCTAACATTTATAGAAAACGTCCGAACGTTCATCGCAGAAAAATTTAACAAATTTTCTTACGTTCGAACGTAATCTAAAAATTGGGTGGGACAATATAACGTTCGAATGTACAACTTAAACGTTCGAACATCTGATCTAATAATTTTAGAACTTAATGAATACACGCACGGGAGGAAGCGGCTCATTTCTGCTTCTCCCGTGCGCGCAATAGAGAGAGAGTTGAGAGAGAGAGAGAGAGAGAGAGAGAGAGAGAGAGAGAGTGAGAGAGAGTTGAGTGAGAGAGGGACGTGAGTTATTTGGGTGAGCGAGAGTTAGAGTGAGAGTTGAGTTGAGTTTTGGTAAAAAAAAATTATTTTTCTTTTGTCTTTTTTTAATTTTATGATATTTGTATTGTGTTTTTGTTATATAATATTTCTAATAAATTAGTATTGTATTTTTTTGAAGAATTAGTTGTTTTGACAAGTTGGAAGCTTTTGATTTGTAAGAGGATATTGTGAGTGCTATGTATATTTCTAAACTTTAGCAATATGTTTATATATTTTATGCTTACTCTTAAAATATTGTGATTATTGTTTGTATAGTTTGTGAGTTATTGTGAATGTGTTGTGGTGTGGATTTGAAATGTTGTGATTATTGTTTATGAATTTTGTTTGAATATATTTACATGGTTAGAAATATATTGTCTTTAGGTTTTGTTAATACATGTTTTTTGCTTACTCGAGTTTAGGAATATGTTAATACATATTGTTGTGATTTTATGCTTACTCTTGAAATAATTGTAATTATTGTTTGTGAATTTTGTGTTTAGTTTTTGGTATTTATAGTATTTATGTGAATATATGTTTATATGGTTAGAAATATATTGTGTTTAGGTTTTGGTATTTATGCGAATTTTTATATAATAATTTTTTTTTGTGTTTTTTGAATTTGTTCCTTAACAAGAAAATTATAAATTTAGGATTTTAATTTAAGTAAAGATTAAAAACATTTAAATTTACATTTAATATGAGACTTAATATCTAACATTTAATAAGTATATATAATATATTCATACTAATTTTGTTAGAATATGATTATTATTCTAATTATAAGTATAGTATAAAACTTGCTTTAAAAAAAATATGAAAAAAAAGTATATAACTTAATTATATATAAAATATAATATATACGTAAAATAACTATAATTAATAATTACTTATTAAATATAAATAGCTCACGCAATTAAAATTATATAATAACATTTGAAATTAAGTATAACAATTAAAATAACTATTTAAGAATTATAATAATTAAAATTATATTATAACCTTTGAAATTAAGTATAACAATTAAAATTATACTTTAAGAATAATAATAATTAAAATTATAGTATAACCTTTAAAATACTCTTCAATAGAAAAGTATTGAAGCTATCAAATAAGTAGATTTGGAATAAATAAATATACTTATTTATTATAAACTAAAGAGTAAGTAAATAAGGATCAAATAAATGCTTATATAAAAATTATATACTTATTGTTTATATAAATAAATAACTCACTCAATTAAGTATAACAATTAAGATTATAATTGTGGAATGATAATAATTAAAATTATATAATAACCTTTAAAATTATATATAATAATTATAATCTCTAAATTTTAGTCTAATTGTTTGACTATCATAGTCTCTCCGGCCTTAACTACTCTCATCCAGTCTTGACATACACTAATTGAGAGTTGTCAGGACTTGAGAGTCTATGACAGTTAAGCAATTAGACTAACATTTAGATATTTCTTCAAGATCATTCTATCTCGTTATCTATTCATAATAGGAAACTTTTGAAGATATTCTTCTATCTCTCGATAGTTTAACAATAATACGTTATTAATTATTTACGATCATTACTTTTCAAATTGCAAGAAAAAATGATGGAGATGCTGTCGGCTTCTGGGGAATCCTCTCCTAGTGACATAGACATATTCACTCAAGTGCTCGGGCCGCAGTCTAGTATGGCAAGAGGTTTGGGACGATCTATCAAGCATAGATGTTCATCCTCCTCAACCTCATTGACTTCACAAATTAATAATCTTACGGCAGATTTAGAAGCTACATGGCATGAGAATGAGTATATGAGGTCGAGAAAGCAAGAGCTAGAGTCTCTCTTAGAACGACAGTTTCATTTAGAGACGCGTTTGCAGGACTAACAAAGAGATCAGGAGGAAAGAATACGCAGTGAAGTGCAAGAGAAAGTGCAATGGGAGATGAGGGTGTAAATGGAGCGTGTTATGTCGTTGCAACAGAATCGCGGTGGGCGAGGAAAAAAGAAGAAATAAATTTATCTTTTGTAGTGGTGGCTAGTTCTAATATTTAATTTTAAAATTTTATAAGACATTGTTAGTTTTTAATTGATGGTATGTAATATGATACACGTAATATGTTTTTAAATTTTATGAAATTAGTTTTTCTGATCTGTAAGTTCGAATGTAAAGTAAAAATATTCGAACGTTGGTTCACATTCGAACCAACGTTCGAACATGAATACATATTGTGTATCGTAACATTCGAATGTAGGACTCTATGTTCGAACGTACTGACCCTCAAACAAACAAAACGTTCGAATGAGTAAACGATTAACATTCCAACAAACCTCCGAACATACCACTTGCATTCAAACACTCCGTCGTTTACATTTGAAATAATGTCCGAACGTTAAACGCGTTACGTTTGAACATTGGTCTGTTTACGTTCGAACAGAATTTCGAACGTTTATTCTAATTAACGTTCGGATGCATAAACGTTCGAACGTAAATATGATACGTTCGAACTATATTCAACGAACATCAACTTCTCTAATTCGAATGTCAATCGGTCGGATTACCGTTCGAACGTTTAATTTGACGTCTGAACATTACTTTCTGTGACAGTTCTCAACCGTCACAAAAAATGGAACGTTCGAACGTCCTACCAAGCAGAACACCTCCAACCGTCACTAAAAATATTTTTTGTGACGGTTGAACAGTAAACCGTCAATTGTTTTCTGTGACGCACTTTAGGTGACGATTTCAAACCATCACCAAATATCTTTAGTGACGGTTTGCTATTTTTTTGTGACAGTTTTCTCTATTACAAAAGACATATTCTGTTGTAATGAAGCAAACCATTTATCGATCATGACAAGACATTCCTTAGGCTTGTACTCCGGTGCTGTGTGACCCCCGCCCTGCACAATACAAAATCACATTATATCTACTCTATAATAAAAGAGGCAATAGAAGATTTTTTTTTTTATTTCACATTGAATGGTTATGGTTATGCCCTCATTTGTAGGGGTCGTGCCCCCGCCATCTTGCGTCCACCACCCTGATCCTACAATTGCATTTCCATAATTACATTTGCACAATTACATTGCTGTCCTATTTTCTTTGAGTTCACATTGCAAAATTGCAGTTTTGCCCTCATTTGGACAATTTCATTGTTGTCCTCTTATCTTTGAGTCACATTGAGCAATTACTATTTTGCTCTCATTTGCCTAATTACATTTTGTCCTCTAATTCATTAGAAATACAATTAAATTTCTATTATTCTAATATTAATTCTTCATGAATAGTGGATTTTGTTTAAGTTCACACTATCCCCATTTGCACAATTACAATTTTGCCCTCTAACTCATTAAAATTTTCTATTATTCTAATATTAATTAGAATATAATAATAATAATAATAATAATAATAATAATAATAATTTAAATTGAAGATTTTGGTTTATTGAACTTTTGTGGAACAAATTAACAATTTAGGATTTTTTAATATTTCTTCTTAGATTTAAAAATAATAGTATTTTTCGTATATAATATTATTTGAAAAACTAACAATTGCCTTCATATTATTTTTCATAGTAATTCATAAAAATAAATCATAGTCATTGGACTAATAATATTTTCATTGTACAAAATTTAATTATTATTTTTAGGTTCCAATTTATGCATCAATCTATAATTGGTCTTTAATATATCATATTCACTTTTTTTTTTTTTTTTGTGGTAATGCATTTCATATAAATCTATTTGTAATGCATTTTTTTAAGAATTATTATAAAAATAATTAATGACACTTTTAGTCCTTTAAAAATTATTTTGGTAAGAACATGCTTTGTTTTTTTCTAAAATCGATATTGCAATTCTGAATTTGTAAAATAATAATATTAAATTAAATTTAAAATACGAAAATATTGTATTTAAATTTAAAGAATAATAGTTTATTACTATAGGATATCATTTCAAAAAAATAATAATTGCCCTCATATTATTTCTCATAATAATGAATCACACTTAATGATACTTTTTAAACTAATATTATTTTTATTTTAAAAAAATAGTGTACCTTTTTTTAAAAATTTCAAATGAATGATCTATTTATGCATTTTATCATTCTAATAACAATTATATCTAGTAATTTTCTGAAACAATTACAAATAATATTATTTTATTTTTCATTGATAAGAAAATTATTATTATTATTATTATTATTATGTACATGTCTGATTAGTCTCATAACAAGTGGAGCAATACATGTCCTATTATGATTTCAATATAATGAGTTCTAAATATTTGATTTGTTATGTGTTCAATAAGTTTACATTTTCTGTTTCCTTTATTTTTTTCAAGTATAATTATAGTCATTTATAAAAATTGGTAAATAGATTTATGATAATCTTTACAATTATCATACTTGTTGTTCTAATTGATATGCATCTTAAAATTCATATTTACTATATAAAAAATGCAGTAGCATTTTCGACATGGAATACGTGCCTTGCACGTAAACTCTTAACTAGTGTGTGTATATTATAACAGAATTTATTGAACATGATACAAGGAATTATATTGTGGAGAATTCTTGCCTTTATAGTTGTGAATGTCAAACTGTACTTTTCCTCTGTAAAGATGGTGACGTATCTGAAGAAAACAAAATGAAATTTATCATGCATGAGATGTTAGCAAATTTAGAAAATGGAAAATCATACTGTCTAGAAAGGAGCAGGGTCACGAATTAAATAAGGTGGTCATGGAAGTTCACCCTGCAATTTGACCATCAACAAACCAAGGTCTCCAGTCATCCTTTATAGACAAATCCAATGATTCTATCCATTGTTGTGTTCCCACATACGGAATTAACATGTCGTGATCACCACTACATGAAGAGAAGCTTCAGGTTATGAAAAGTTAGAAAATTTTGACATAGAGTACTTTTTTCCAAATATTTATATATTACTCATTAATAGGGTTATGTTGACACGCCAAGCTAAGCCCAAGGCAGGGGTGGGAGGGCATAAGCTTGTCATGGAAATTCTAGGAATTTATTACAGTAATTCCTTGTCCGATCAATAAGTATGAGTAGCGAATTTCATATAGAAGGTGCATACATGATAGATCTAGTACGTACGTAGTACCTGTAAACCAGAGCTCGGAGATCTTTCTTGGTGAGGTTTCGGTGATAATCAATACTCGTTATGACATTCTTTGTATATGCTAAGCTCTTATTGCATCTCTCCCAGTCTATTTTGGTTCCCTGATCAATCACAGGATAGCTTAAAAGTATTTAGTGAAACCGAAATATGTATTTAAATTCTATCGCGATTAGAAATACCATATGTACGTACTAATTAAATACCTCTCGAATGTGGAGAGCCTTTTGCACCGTTTTATCAATCGCCCAAACATACGAGTACAGATAGTTATAGCTCTGGAAATAATAAATTGGTTGTATGATTATAAAATAGATAAAGCACAGCATCTCATCTTGTCTCATCTTGAAGAGTAGAAATTGTGTATGTGAGAGAGAGAGAGAGAGAGAGAGATACCCGACACCATGGTTCAGGAACTTGATCTGGTGTTGAATGGAGTATATCTATGAAATTATCATCGAGATGAGGGCTCAAACTCCAGAGTTTATTCGGCTTTGGAGGCTGTGAAGAAGCGCAATTTGGTTCCAAGATTTGGGCAAAATATATATTGGCTATGCACTACAAATTTCATCGCTAAATTAATATTCATTGCCCGATCAAACTAATTGACAACATCATGACTTGTGTAATCCAGAAGTAATGTTCTTAATTAATCCTAGCTACTCACCTCATTGACCTCTCGAAGATCTTCTACACATTGTGTATTGTTTGGATCCGGATTTATATAGCTTCCTTGGCAGTTTCTTTTAGTTGACTATAAGCACATATATAGATAATAAATTACATAGTTTTAGAACGAGATATTTTTCTTTGTAGCCAAAAATGAAATGAAATTACAAGAGAGTATCGGTACTTCTATACATTGTATATAATATTGGAAATAGAATTATATAGAATCTTAATAACAAGTATAGTACTCCTTCAAGTAGAAAAATATTACTAAAAGCATTCATTGGCTAACTAATTAAGATCGATTAGGACTTTACCTTATAAAGTCTATCGGATATAAGTGTTGTTCGATGAGCAAATTTTAGTCTTGCATTAGTGTCCCAAATCTCATTTGTTAGTGGGTTACCAATCACAAAACCCTGTGTCGAATTTTCCAAACGATAAGTCTATCGGATATAAGACATTAATAATGGATACGATTCATGAGCTAAATGCAATTCAAATGACTATATATAGATAGTGCTGTAAGTACATACTTTGAGATTCAATGGTGGCGAATGTCCAATCTCGTTACCTACAACATGCACATGAAGACGAGTAATCATGCCGCAGCAACTAACATATATAGAAAAACAATAAAAATCTATTTTTGTTATTTATCGAGCTGCTAGCGGAGATCATGATTAGTTCTTTTTAATACGAGTAATGCTAGATACAGTACTTTTAAGGTGTGCAAGCTCTGCATACTATATTTGAAAAAAAAAGTAGAGCCCACCATTCAAAAAATTATTTTTGATGTAACTTTTAGATTTACCCATTTTTTTCAAATGAGACTTGCAAACCCTAAGACTCAAATATCATTTATATTCTAACACATACGATAACAAGAAGGATAACAAGAAGGACGTTCTCCTATTTCTTCCAAATAATGATGAAAACGAAAAGGAAATTAATGTGATCAACAGAATATATACGAATTTGTTTAAATTTTGAAATCATATTAACATAGTTTATTTAGAATGAAACTGGATCGAAGCTTAACTAATAATTTACCGTTTGAAACTTCTTGAACAATGATCGGGATAGTTTTTCCAGAATAAGAATCGCCGGCAATATAGAGCGGATTGACGAGAAACGTGGAATGAGCCATGAGCCACTACAATATATATAACAAAGTCTCAAATAACGAAAGTATATGCCCCGTTTGGATAGTGAGATGAGATGAGATGATTTTAGATTGATGAAAGTTGAAAGTTCATGAATAAAATATTGTTACAATATTATTTTTTAATATTATTATTGTTTTAGGATTTGAAAAAATTGAATTGTTTATTATATTTTGTGTGCGAATTTGAGAAAGTTTTAATAATGAGATGAGATGAAACCATTTCTATATCCAAACGAGACCTATATGTTTGTATATGCATGCATGAGTTATCCTAAAATATTACAATTAAAGCTACTAATTCAAACGTCGGTTGGGTTAGGTTAGATGAACCGTGATCGTGGAGATGCTCTTAATTTTCTGCCAAATGCATGTATATACATATATACCTTGAGATTAAACCCCGGCCCTTTGGTAAATTAATCCGAGTCCGCTCACCTTTCTTAGAAATTCATAGGTTTGTGCTGTTGATGATGTATCGTTGCTGTTGTATGCTTCCCAAGTTGTTGCATATGAGAATCCAGTACCGACCGGTGCATCCAAAAATATTATGTTCGCAATCTAAAAGTTCAACCCAAATTACTTCGATCATAAAATGTTATGAACTAGTTTACACATCAAATAATATATCTTACTTTTGTCCACGAGTATGGGTTCAATTCCAACGTTGGTTTGTTCCCACTAGAGTTTGCATAGTCAAAAGTAAAAGGACCTACACACATGAATGCCAAATTATAGAGTCAATGAATTAGCAAAAATTAGTAGTCCACAACACACTTTTATGTTTGAATTTGCCAAGAGCCTAATAACATATAACTAGATTCTCTAAATGAAAAACCTAGATTCGAAACCACACTCTCCTTATAAAAAAAAAAGTTTATGTTTGAATTTAAGACTCCCGTATAGGAAATAAATAGACGCAACAAGTAGATCTTACAATATATGTATTGTAAAATTTTCTTGACGTGTCTATCTCTCTTTCTATTTAAAATTTTCAAGTAGTAATAAAAAGGTAAGCGGATAAATTTCCACCACACCAAACAGCAAATAGTAACTAATTATGTTAAAACTAAAAATAATCACATATTATTCAAAATAATACAGCCTCCATGTGGTTGAGGCACGGACAAATACACCACAGAAAAAACGGAACATTAAGCCATCAAAATTTTTAATATTAATGTGAACATTAATATCTTATCCGACCATTCATAACTTTGGCTGCAACAACCACATGTGTACTTGTCCTCATTTCAAGAAAAACACAAAAAAAAAAAAAAAAGAAGCTTAAAAAGGAACGATCTAGATATGCTGTACTCTTAAAATATTATTCGTTTGAATAATGATAGGGTGCGAAACACGTTCTCAGGAAAGGTCGACCATGAAACCGAAAATTATTATTAAGTTGAGGAAGAGTTTTTCAGCCATGATTTGTAAAAATTAAATTACAGAGCGATCAGACAGAGATGGCTACAAGCTGAGAGAAATATACGATACCAATTTCAAATAAAAGGGCGGAGAGACCGGAACAACCAGGACCACCGGTGAGCCAAAGCACAAGAGGGTCATCCTTGGGATTCCTTTCAGACTCGATGAAGTAATAAAACAGTTGCACCTCGTCTAACTCTCCAACGCCAATGTACCTTCGTCTCATGTAAAACCAGAACCATGCATATAATTAAACTGATCTCTCTATACATACATACATACATATATATATATATATATGGAATGCAATAATGCAACGTGTTATTCACACTGACCCAGTTTCGAGTTTGAAGGGAAGCTTGCCAGGGAAACCTGGAAGAGTGTCGATGATGGACTGCGACTCAACCGAGTTGGAGATCAGGAGCAATATATGAACAAGTACTACTACAGACGGCCACCACATTCTGAGATTACTACTACTACTACTATTACTACTGTAGCTGATGCTGCTGCTACAACGGATCAATACGTAGATTTCAGAGGTGGTATTTATGAAGGTCATGCCCTGCACATAACCAGCTTTCCCAGCTCGCGAATAAATCTAGTCATGTGCTGCTATCATCCCCGGGCCCCATATATATATATATATATATATATAAATCTAGTCATGTGTAGCTCGTGGGAAATGATGTAGGAAGAGAAGGTGAGTACTGTATCTTGACAGGTTGGTTTAAAAACTAGTAAATATATATATATATATATATATATATATATATATATATATATAAATCTAGTCATGTGTAGCTCGTGGGAAATGATGTAGGAAGAGAAGGTGAGTACTGTATCTTGACAGGTTGGTTTAAAAACTGGTAGCTACGGAGCTACCTTCCTAGTTCGTATACACCAAGTTACCAGCGACCAAATGCATGCTAAAGGTGTTAATTAATATTTTAATATGAATATTAATAATTAGATTTTCGATTTTTTATAATCTACAATAATATAATAATAACAGTTAGAAAATGTACCTCTCTCAGTTACAGTTTGATAAAGATTTTGACCTGACTATGAGAGAAGGATCACCCTAATAACTTTACCTCCGAGTGTCTCCCGATGGCTAGAGGCACAATGATGTTGTAAGTGAGAACCCTTAACCCTTAATCAGTACTATTTATAGACTTCTGACTATAAAAAAATCTAAGACTTTGTGTTTGATTATGATTAGAGATATATATTTAATATTATCTCTTAGGAGTTTTCTTATCTCATTATAACTCATTTATTAACTGATAAGTTTTGAGTTATTTCAAACTCTATCAATATAGGTGTGTGGGACATAAAGTTTAAATAAAACTCTTACACAAGGATCGACGAAATATCATGTATCGTTCTGTTCAACTCTTTTTTTCTTTTCTTTTTATTTTTACTTCTTAATTTTTATTAGGGAAAAAATATGTATTCATATGAAAATACATATGATTTAACAATTGAAATTAAGTTATTTATTGTGTAATGACGTGAGAAAATGAATAGAATTATATATGATGAGCGTCGATGATGGACTGCGACTCAACCGAGTTGGAGATCAGGAGCAATACATGAACAAGCTGTACTACTATAGACAGCCACATTGTGAGATTGCTACTGCTGCTACAACGTCTGAATATATAAATTTCAAATTTCAGAGGTGGTACTGAAGTTGCCGGCCTGCAGTCTGCACATAAAAGAAAATAATAAAAAAATAAAAATTTCAAATATAGCCTGCCATAATACTGATCATCCGAGGGATATTATTTAATGGCCTATGATCAATTTCTGTAGCTCATGGGAAATGTAGGAAGAGAAGGTGATCACTGTCTTGACGGGTCGGTTTAAGTACTGGTAGTTAGCTCGCTATGTTCATTTAGACCAAGTTATTATACCTACGAAGTTTTGCTACTACAAACTAATTATCAACGCGTCACCAATCAAAAGTTAAAATAAAAAATAAGTCAAAATAATATATTGGTGATGTGTCACCAATTAATTATATGAAATTCGTAAGATATGTCAGCTAAATGGTTGGTAGATTATTTACGAAAAAATTATTCTATTCTCAAGTCTGTGTTACATAAAGTATACATTCATATAATTTAAATAGTAAGATTTAATTTAAAAAAGATTTAATTTCAAAATTATGATCTTCTAAATCAAAACATGACATATAAATATTTTATTAAATATGCTCTAATTAAACACTGGTTGAGAGTTGAGAATGGAATTTTTTTGTTCTTCAGTATTAAATTTAAGTGGCCCATATTAATTAGATTACGTACAAAGCAATCTCTTGGAGCTATTTTTTTTCAAATGTCTATTTTGGGGTCTGAGGTTCAATTGACAGGATAAATGATATAATATCGACCGTGGATTGTCTCTAATTAATTTTATTGATATAATTATGTGGCCCATCTCTTAGTTATATAAATTAAATACAAAAATTAATCTTACCCATTATATATACGAGCCTATAACCCGCACAATGCGTGAACCGTTATTTATGATGGATATATTATATATATATATATATATATTTAGATATTCTACTATCTCTATTTCGTTCATCATCAATACACATTCTTGCTGCACCTCCTATATCATCCATTATCGTTCATTGTCTACGTCGCACAACTATGTCATCACTTATACTATCACTACTTTCACCATCACGACGCATGCTTCCTCCACTTTTTATATCATTTATAATCATTCATCTTCTACAACGTGCTAGTCTAACATTTTCTATTTTTAATTTTACTGAAGAATAGAAATAGTCACAAACTTAAAACTATCACAAACTATTAATTTTCGTCCTGATCTAACTGGATATGTTTTTTTGAATTAAATGCATGAGACTTCATTGGTTTGTTTTTTACATGTGAGCCTCCATAATCCACATGCTTGACAAATACAAAAGAATGAAAATTGAGACGGTGGCCAAGCGACTAGAAATCATGGCATGGATTTTTTTTTTTAAAAAAATCATGGCATGGAAAAACAAAATCGCACCAACTTTTAATTAAATGTCTTCACTTACACTACACATTTCAACCAAGTATAGTAGAGTCCTTGCTAGTAATTATAATAAAATGGTAATATATTGATACATTACATATTTTTCAAATAAATTATTGTCAGAAAATTGCTAACAAACATCAAATATACATAGTTTTAATCGAAAAATAAATATCATATGCCTTCATTAATCTGCTAATTATGGCTCCATTCCTCAAAATCATTCGATGACATTTTAGATTTGTATTGACCTTGTAACAAAGGTGAATAGTTTGGAATAGTTGGAATATAAGGTTCTGCATCATTAAAAGGGTCCTAATATATTGGATCTGATTGGCAGTCTTCAAACTTTATATTGAGCATGGAAAAATCATCTTGTGTATTGTTCATTAACCTGGATCGGTAGCTTGAACCAAGGTCAACCACTGCTTTTATTTTTGGAGTTGGACTATCATCATTGGGTATGTCAAAGTCAAAACGTTGGGTAGGTAGTATAACACGTATTCTTGCTTTGGTCTTGATGCACGAATTAAACCGTGTAGAGTAAGGTGCGATGCCATATTGAGGATTCCTTGATTCATTTGCTGCAACATCATTCATTATAAAACCATGCTTCCATGAACCATTATCTGATACGCAATCATCCCAGTTATGTGCATTGGATTCCCATGATGATGTAAAAGCAGTACCACTTTGATGGTTATTTAAAGGCATTAGAAAAACAGAACGTCGTTTAGTGTCGCACCCATCATAGTCAACGTAATGTTTTGTGTAGATGCCACCATTTTGACCACCTTTTTTGGTATGACCAACTTCTTCGATCCTTGGTAGATGGGTGTTTTGGTTGTCTATGTCATTATTGCCTTCATCTGAATTTTTCTCTGAGATTGCATAACATGAACAATTTCGTCTCTTAGAATACTTTCTTTAGTATCTTTCTTCACGTTCGAAATTCTTTATCAGACTTTTCATATTTCCAGTATAGTGGATTCCACCCACAGTAGCTTTCAGTGATTTATCATTGGGATGTTGAAGGGATCGGTGATAATTGTATGGTGCAACCATTGTTGATAAACTCAGAATCTGTCTCTTTAAAGTTTTCTCAATGTCTTCTAGATTGAATTTGTTTTTTTTTTGCTTTCCCATATCCTGAGAAGAATACATATATTGGATATATCTTAAAATTCAAATGCATATCTAAAAAACACAGTGTATAAATAGAAGATGTGACGATTAGATGAAACAAATGATCTGAGATAAACAACAAAGTAACTAAAGATCAAAACTAAACATAAATGCATAAGATAAAACTAAAAAATAAACATAAATGTATCGGATAAAGATCAATCGTTTAACTTAATATAAGAAAATTAATTAAATCATGAATAAATGCATCAGAACAATCATCATGAAACAAATTATCCGAGATAAAAAATAAATTAACTAAAGATTAGAAGTGAACATAAATACATCAGATAAAGATAATTATTTTAACTTAATATAAGCAAATTAATCAAATCACAAAG
This sequence comes from Juglans microcarpa x Juglans regia, assembly GCF_004785595.1. Lineage (NCBI taxonomy): Eukaryota > Viridiplantae > Streptophyta > Magnoliopsida > Fagales > Juglandaceae > Juglans > Juglans microcarpa x Juglans regia. Next base: position 20,153,839 of record NC_054607.1, on the reverse strand, counting down.
AAACTTCATAGAAAAAATTGAGCTCATCTCCTAGCAGTAAATAAAACGCATTATTATTAGTCACATTTTAACATATATAGTAGATAAAAAATTTGCCAATTACGTATATTATTTCATTATTATTTAATATATTACTTGGTATTCTTTCTCTCTTTCATTTAATTACTTGGTCTATTAATCTTTAAGCATCTACCGGTCCCCTCTCACTCACTTCTCATTCGTATCTCACACACACTCTCTCTCTCCAAACACTCTCTTAACTAATATTACTTGGTATATTACTCGGTAGGCTCCTCGATCTGCTTAGACCTCTCTCTCTCTCTCTCTCATGCGAAATCGTTAACCCTAGCCGCCGTGTCTCTCTATTTCAAGCTTCGAATGCCGTCTCTCTCGCAGTCGTGTCTATCTCGCCGGTGACCTTTCGGTAACATATATTGTCCTTTGCTCAATCTGCTCTTTTTTTAAAATATGGGCTGTTTTTTCTTTTTGGGTTCTGTAGCTTTTGATTCGTGGAGATCTGGTATAGGACTCGTAGAGATTTGTAGATTTGGATGCGTATTGTGAATGTTGAAGGATGCTGTATATTTGGATGCAGAAGGTATATTTTATAGTTTTCACAAAGGATCTAAGGATATGGTTCTGAAATTTTTGTGTCCTTTGTGTTAAGGTTGAAAACTTGAAAATTGGTTTGATTTCTGTGTATTGGTTGTGGCGTTATAGGTTTCTGAAGCTTAAGGTGGGAAGAATTAGTGGGTCTGTCTTAGCTAGGGCTTGGTTTGGATAATTTGTTGACTTCGAATGCTAGGGTAGTTTTGTTTGTAGATGATGGTTAGGGGTTTTTCTTTGGATCTGCGTAGGTTTCTTGCGTATGCATACTGAAACACTCCCTCTTCTCTTTTTCGTGTCTGTGGGTGTAACAACCCGATCCTAAGATTATGCCATAAGATAAGTTTTATGTATTTTTCATATAACTATAAATATTCTACAATTATTATTATTATTATTATTATTATTATTATTATTATTATTTTATCAGGTTTTACATTGTTAATTTTAATAGGATTATTATCATATTGTTGTATGACCTTTCAGATTTTTCAATAACCGCTAGTGTTCTTTTGTTTTTATAAAGCCTTGTTTCTTCCTATCTCCACCCGTAAGCCTCATTCTTTTTGATTGTATAATCCTAATCTTATCTTCATTCTTATCTCTTGATTGTATAATCCAATACTTATCTCAACCAACTAAGAAATCCTATCCTCAGTTCTCAATTTTTCCTCTCTATAAATCCCATGAAGCCTTTGTTCAACATAACACAACACAGAGAAAAGAAAACTCACAGCAAACCCAGAGAACCCAGTCGTGTCGCTGGTCACTTCCAGCCACCCCAGAGCCGCCATCGCCTCAGCCTCCTTCTCTCGGTAAGCTGCCCTTCAGTCGCATGGCCTTTCTTCTCCAGCAAATACTTCGTTCCTTTGCTCATGCCTTTTGTTTCCTTTACTTTACTGAAAAGTATATGCAAGTTTGACCAGTCTTGCAATAAGTTGTTTTCCCTTTATGTGTGTTTTGTTTCAGCCTTTCCCAAAAAGCCCCTCCACTAATAATATAATTACATTTATGCCCTTTAAACCATTATCATGTAAGAGTAATTCTACTCTTAGGCCGGTTTACTCTCCAACACCACACACCAGTGATGTGGCAAACCCGGTTTCTTAAAAACGGTATAATGAAGCTCCCCCCCTCCCCCATTTCTTTGCTTTCCCCCTCCCTTTGCCGAATCCCTCTCCCCCTCCCAAAACCAGAGTTCAGTCACTCAAGAGAGAGAAAACGAGCCCCAAGTTTTCATTACCCATAAAAGACGTGGAAGAATCGACTGGTTTGGGCCTTACCCAGAAAAGTACACCACTGAAACTATTAGCGTAAAGTTTTCATCTTTATCACGCTTAGAGCTTTTTACTTAAAATGAAGTAGTGGTAACAGAGAAATAAGCAGGCTTTACTATCTGTGAGCCTCTGCTCATAGTAAATCTCAATTCAATGGCATTGAAAAGAAGAGAAGCTTCTCTGTGTTTTGTGGCTTTCCTATGTTTTTGGGCTTCTGCATATGGATTACTTTCTCCGAAAGGTGTAAACTATAAAGTTAACTCCAAAAGAACCACTCTCATCCCTAAACGTAATTAGTTGTGGTATGAGTTTAGTACTTCCATAGTCATTTATTCTCCCTATTCCAAGTCGTGTCTGTGTTCCTATCTGCAATCATTGGAACTTTAAGTTTTAATTGTAACCCTTAACTTTTATGAATCTTTATGTTTTATGACTTTTAAGTTTTATAATTCATTTATGATATTAGTTACTTCATTTCTTAGGACTATGAGCAAACATGTGTAATGCATAGATAGACTATATATACCATAAACACACAAAAGGCAGTGAGACTAACCTGTTTAATTTTCCTTTGAACTTCAGCACCTCCACATCTGAGAAACAGTTGAATGCAGAAAGTACAGTGGTCTGGCCTCACTTTATTTGAGAGAGAGAGAGGGAAGAAGAAAATGCAAGAGAGGAAAACAATTTTCAACAGAGAGTGAAGGAAGAAGGCTTCTGCGGTTTCTTTTAGAAAAGCAGAAAACTGCTTGCCTGTTTTTTCGGTGGCCATTTTGCACTGCTTGACATTTTTAACTTTTTTCCTGATTTTGTGGGTTTTTTTGGGGCTATCTCAACTTGCGTATTCGGCTCTATTTAATTATTTATGAATATTTAACTTTGGCCATGTTTTGTAATTATTTATGAAAAAACTTTGCCTCAAAATCGTAACACTTTATTATTGGACGGAAATATTTCATATTGAATATCTGGAACACACCTTACATGATGAAAAGGTCAGATTGCGTGAGGTTTTAATTCAAAGCGTCGGTTCTAATGACACTTTAAAGGGACAAACCATTGCACGGTTTGAATCTTTGCCAACCACCGCTTGCTGCAGATAAGTCGAATATTGCGGACAGAAGGCCAAGTCATCAATTAAAACTTGGCTTTTATATATAGTAATGGATATGACACTATAATTAACAGAGATGTGTGTGTACTGTTGAGTTGAAAGGGAAGCAAAGATGAAAGAAGTCATCATGTAATGGCTTTAAAGGTGACCTCCTGTTCAAAATTGTATTTGTATCTAATTATATTTGTAGGCCACAGCTTCGATCCAGGACCCGCAACATGTATTAATTTTGTGTCTGAATTAGCCTGTTATATAACTCGTGTAGGATTCTGATGATTTCAGAGCCATTAGGCAACGTTTCAAATTCAAAAGATACACGTACGTACGTACGTACATGAAATCTTTTATTCGTTGCATATATAATCAACAGAAATAGTGTTTGATTTTCTAGCGAGGATCGGAATACTTGCATGAATGCCTGCCTAAGACTATCACCCGGCACCACCTTACAATTACATGTCAATTCCTTGCAACTAATCTAATTAACTCACAGATAGTAGTGGGCGAACCACCTATATGCCATGGCAAAACTTTCTTTAGGCTTGTACTCTGGAGCTGTATGACCCCCTCCCTACATGATTTACAATATATTAAAATAGTTAAAAATTTAGATCTGAAAAAATACAAACAATAATTCAGATCAGGGTGTTTTGCATACCTTCACCGTAGCATAAAGTCATATGGTAATTATTCTTGGTGAAGCTCATTGTGTACCTGCCATGATTTTTAAAATTAAAAAAAAAAAAATAGTTCTTCGGGCCAGTGAGATCATCCTAGCTAGAATTTCATACAGGCATGCAAGAAAACTGATTAAAATTTGACAATACAGCTAGGCTAGAGATCATGACTTCGATCAATTTGAAAACTTGACGAGGTTATACCAACCCGGCAACTTGACCCTCCACAAACCACGGCTCCCAACTACTTTTGAGGGTCATATTTAGAGTTCTTATCTGTTAGAAATACTAGATTAGAATACATAATGGAAACAATATTACATCGTCGGTAAATCGTAGATCTAGTGCAGTTATTCTACGGATTCTTTGTCATTGTCGTTGTTCATCCAGAATCTCCTGTATCGATGGTAGAGTGTGCTACGTGATAATATACCAGAGCAACACTCACATATTCCACAATCTAGATGACGGGACTAGAGAGAGCTTGTTGATCCAAGTGTCTCATACAAAGAGGTGAGGGACTATGTAAAATAGCCCCTCTAATGTAACCCTTTGGCTGGCCATTAAGGGCCAGCCATCAAGCCTCATGAAGTGGCTTAAAAGCCACTTCATAACCCCCAAAAGAAGGTGAAGGGGTGCCCATTATGGGTGCCCCTTTCTTAGATCTCATACTTACACATAGTGGGCAAGACCCCAGGTCTGCATCCCTCAATATGTTCTCAATCTTGTTCATACTGGCAAATAGGTTGTGCGACCATCGAGCACAACTGTAAAAGAAAAATGGGAGCACTATACCAAATATCTCCAAGAGAAGACCAGCATAACAACATCCCTAAAAGTGTCTCGTTATGCCCTGACTCATTTGGTCACATCAGACTAAGCATCCCTAATCCCTCTCAAGTCTGAATGACTCAAAATAATGCTCAATCTCCATAAAATATGATGTACTCACAACTATATTGCAACTCCCAAGAAGCAACATAACTTGCTAGCAATGAGTACACACAATTATCAATGTGTTACCAAATAGTCTCATCTTTGCGCTCGTCATTTAGTTTCAGTCCAGTCGCTTTTCCAGCAATGTCTCTTTAGACCGCATCATTCATGGCCATAGATAACATGCCAAAGTAGCAAACACTAAAACATCAACCTTGTGACATAGTCAAATGTCTCATAAGGGCATAAATAAATTAAGGTCATCAATTATGACCTAAAGGACTCACACGGTGAGGAAGCAGGGAACTATTCACTCACCTCTACTATTGATCGTAAAAGCACATGTAGTATGAAATACATGCTACGGTAGAGTTCTCTTTCCAAAGAAAGCGTATATCTAATATCAATTCACCATACAAATCTTAATCTAGTCGCTATCTCAGCGCCTAACCCGAGTTTCTCGATTTGCTCACTATTCGAAGCGCCAAAGAAATTCTCTCATCTAGCTAAACTACATGCTACATGGATTGTGGGTAACCATGCACAATCCTTTTAAATATGATGGACCTCATCTTAGCTCCCAGTACTAAGGCGACATATTTTTTGTATCTTACAACTTATCCCTCTTCGGACAAAACAATGGTTTAGCTATCTAATAGTTGATCTCATCAACTTCTATAAAAATTGTAATGCATGTGTCTCACGCGCACTTCCAATTTTACTCTAGAACTTTCAGATATTTCACAATAATGATAGTCTAAGACTATCTGACACTCATAATAATCTTTATTCGTTTCTAACTATTGCTCATGGAGGAGATTAATGCGACGATTAAGTCGTATAAATAATCTCTAGGCCTTCTTCATGGTTATCTCAAAGTTACTAAACTTTGTGCATCTAATTACACACATTTAGGAAATTTGATGTGTTAATCTAAGTCAGAACAAAAATAATTAATACACGTCGCAAGATCGAAAATTCGCTAAACTTCATAATCATCTCTTGCGCCTCAATGCTTAATTATTAATTTCTTACTTAATATTCGCGCAAATTTATATCGTATAAGAGATTAATTCCAAATCAATCTCAACCATACTCCCACTAGGATAAGTAATCTACCGAGTCAGTCACATGTAAAAATAATTTCTTCCTTGATCGAAGAAATCAATTTGAGCCAATTATAAGCATGGACTAATCAAACTCGGGCTACTTAATCCTCTAGTTTATCACATTCTAAAAAACTGAAGACTAATTCTTAAAAATAGTCTAACAATACAAGTGATAAAATAAGCTCAATACAATTACATGTAATCACAATACATGTACAAAAAAAGCAGTCTTGTTCCAGAGCATTTAGCAATATCATTAGAACAAATCGTATGAGCTACTAAAATTTAAGAGTATTACGAATTTCTATAATACCATTAAAAAGTGACTTTGAAACAAGCTGCTTTATTGTGATTGTTTGATACAAAGGGTTTTACACTCAAAATCATAAAACAAAATCCAAAAAAGGCAGAACAAAAACCAGGCAATGCGATATGTAGGTCACTAAGCACTACACGATCTACATTATATATTATCATCACGTTTATGTTGATCAGCATCATCTAGGTGTTCAAAAGCTTCTGCCTCAGTTTGGTCTGAGGTGGTTTCTTCACTTATGATGTCGGATGGAGCCATTTCCTCTGTACTTTGGCTGGCATCCGGGGAACTACTATTTGGTTCTGTGGCATTCATGACGGTTTGCTGCTTATCCATCATTCCAGAGAGGGCCAATCTCGGAGACCACTCGAGAACATCATCGATTATGTTAGATACCCGCTTTTGATACCTGAAAGATCGGTTGAATTGATACTTCACACCAATGCAAAGAAGCAAGGCAGAGGAGTAGTTCTCCATCAATACAAACTAGGTTTGGATATTCAGAACTAACCTTGCTCTAGCAGCCTCATCAGGAGCATGATGCCTCAGCAGCAATATGACCAGCACAGCTACAATTGCGTAGAAAAGCCTTGTCGTCCATTTGGGTCGCTCTTCCTCATCTTTCTTAGGCCAGAAACGAAATAATTCCCTCAATGTCGCTTCCTCGGCAAGGATATTAGGGAAGAACCAAACACGCTTTCCAATAACAATATAAAGAGCACCAAATATAGTTGCTCTCACTGCAAATTAGAAAGAAATCTCGATGATATCCAGTAGAAAAGCACAACAAACTGTCAAGCTCCACAGTAATAAAACAGCATATTGAGTAAACAAAACAGAAAAAAGTTACTCAAAATCACCCTAGAGTCCAGCAAATGAGAAAAGATTTCGCTCTGCCCACCAACTTAATACCACTACGCTGCCGGTGGGGCTGATGTCAAACTATGCTCATATCTTGAGGGAGTGCCAGCAGTTTTCCCACATCAGCCCTGATTTGTAGGCCCTCTGCAGACCTGTTTAGGCCTGTCCTGAGAGGTTCCCTAGTTCGTAAGGATGCTACATAAGGGTGTAGAAAACCAAAATAACACAATATAAAGGTCAAGGTTTACTCATAAGATTAGTTGCAATACTCCTTAGATCCGGAGCACATTGATGTGAAAAATACTTGGAAAATGCTTTCTTAGATTTGAAGACATCTTTTAAAATAAAAGGTGTCCCTATGACATAACATCTTTTTTATAGTGTTTGCAATTCCAGGTAGAAAAGCAGATGATGCATTAGGATTTGTCGCTGAAGTCGGGTAAAAGGCATATATTATGCAACTCTTAAACCCTGTAACGAGGTGACTGCACTGCTTGTAGATAGACGGGTGGAAAATATCATCTACCACAGGAAAGCTGAATTAATCTCCTAGGGAGAGAGAGACAGAGGAGAAAAGGAAACCCACAAGATGATAGAAAACAGTCTAAGACATACACAAATCCCAATAGAAAAGTAGCAGGTTGAACCAATTCAGCATTAAGTGATGATGGTACAAATTGGAACTGTGCAATCAACACCATAAAGCAATTCCTAATCACAATCCAAATCATCTCAGAAAGAGTTTATCACATGACCCATAAACCTATTCAAATACATCCCACATCATCACCATATTGTTGAAAACATTCCTTCCAGGACAGCTACTTGCACCTAAAGCACCTTTAATTCAAGTAATTAAGCTTGCAAAGGTTAAAACAGGTTGAAGTTTACGAGCATAACAAGTGCATTAATGAAGTCAGCCTTTAACAAGACATAACTTCCTGCATCCCAATTTATGTGTTTGTTTATAATTACAGAATTATTAACATAAAGATAAAAAAAATATACTAAAAAATACAATATGCATGCTGGTTGTCTAAACAAGACAGATATGCATAATACTGAATCAGCAGCATTAGCAGCAGCCATAGTGAAAGGTTGGTGCAATATAAAATGATAATGGTTCACTTCACAATAGTACGCAACACTTCAACAATGTTCTAGGAACAAGCCAAGCTACACGGAAAAAAATGTAAGATATATTAACAGAGCAGAACTTACGCGAAAGTAGTGATAGGATAAGTAGCAAGACTCCTGCGCATGAGTAGAGTATTAGCAGCTTGCACTGATGGGGATACACAGGAAATAAGCAAATTGCAAGAGTCAACACGGGCCAGAAAAATGAGAGAAGAGTCTGCCAAAGCGGCCGGCGTTTCACAAATGTCCATGCAAAAAAGGCATCATATTCAGAAAACACTTGCTCCTGCAAAATAGAATAAAAATTGATACATGCTTATGAAACATGATAAATTTGCTCCAAACTTCGAAGAAAAAGTAAAGCAGACAACAATCATGATGAGATACACTTCAAAATGATATCCATATCACTCAAAACTCAAAAAGGAACATTGAAAATGTTTGAAAGGTCTTCTCAAGTCCTTTATTCCCTGACATTCATCTCAAATGTCCAATTTGCACCCATAAGCTCCCGTCTTTATAAACTAACAAGGTTATTATGATAGTGCAGATTCATTACAAGACAACATATTTTCTGATGACAAGGAATCCTGGAGACTGTGCAAATGCAACATGTCTTTGATCCAGATAAACTCCGGGCGTGTAACACGTCCCCATCACACGGATCAGTTAAATCATCAACTTTTCACAGATGGGATGCGGCCCTAGAAATTGTTTGCACCCAAGGGTTTGAACCTTGACCTGGAGGGAGCATATCACTGAGATCAAGGCCCCCTTACAACTTGAGCCAAACCCTAGGGATTACGAGAAAACATATCAGATACCACAAGCAAGAATCTTGTGGAAGGAAGCAATATTCCATCAAAATATACAAACCAAAACAAGCAAACACAATGCCAAATATTGTGCCAGCAAATAGGCAGATAATAATGTGCAAGATCAAGTAACTTCGGAAAAAAAATTATGCAGGCCCCATATACTGAACTCTTGACTAGTCACTTTTTGTGATCGCAAGCAAAGAGACATAATGGAACTACTAAGCCTTGGTGTGTAAAACAGGTTTGGGCTCTAAGAAGTCAACTAACCGGGCCAAAAGTAGTGGTGTCTTTGTAGTATCGAGAAGATAATGGTTTTGTATCCACAATATATAAAGCAAGCAGCTAGCTGTGACGCATGAGGCAAAATAAAAAATTTAAGCAGCTCATAGGTCTAACTGTAAAGCACTTGGCTCAAAAAAACTTTTGAATGTTAAATACAAGAACTACATACAGGGAAAATCTCCAAGTGTGCTGGCCAAGTAGACAACTTTTTCTTCCCAGGACGAACAGTTTTCACCACACGATCACAACGCACTAAAAGATTCTTTCTTAAAAGAGCATTAGCTAGGTCATCAGTATCTAAGTTCTTATCCATTTCCAGAATATCTTTGAGCTCCGGATGATTTCTCAAGAAGCTAACAAAATCTTTTCCTCTGAAGTACTCCACACGTGTCTCCTGTAGAACAGCCCACCTAGACACTAGATCCTTATTGTCTCTCACCTTCTCAGCAAACAACTGAAAGGCATCCTGCTTGACCGGTTGTCCCTGAAAAGAAAAATAATAGCATCGCAATCAGAACAAAACAAGGGTAAAAACACAGATAAGTCCATAAAATCATTACCAGAAGTAAAACTTGGTCAGCAAAGCACGCCTTTTGTGGCAAAAAATTCGAATATATAACTAGATAGAGATTCGCATCAAGCCTAGAAGAATGTATAAAAGACCGCAATTATATAATAGAACGATTAACAATGCACCACCAACAGGTCATGGAAAACAAACTTAAGAATATACCGAAATATGACCCATGAAAACAAATTAATAAGAGGTGTCCCTGCATCCTAAGCAATCCCACCCTCTGTCCATTAAAATGAAAACCAACTGAGTATACAGAAATCATAGACCTTTCCTTTTTCTGGTGCACAAACCGACAAGTCTAGACCCTGAGATTCATGTACTCATACACAACTGTATATACATGGATGAGTGCTTATATACACATATATACAACATGTATGCATGTATAACGAATTTGAGAGATAAATCTAGCAGAGCATTTACATTCAAAATTTCACAGATACATTTGTAACTACTATATAAGCCCACTAAAAAACAATAAGATTGTCCGATCATAATCACCTAGTTCATGCAAATAAAACCCTAGATCACAGCTAGAGAGAGAGAGAGAGAGGGGTGGGAAGGGAGAGAGAGAGAGAGCACACCCTAGGAGGAGTATCGAAGTTGGGATCTCTGGAGCCGTTCTGGATAGCTCCCGAAGATCTTCGCGCCCTCTTCTTCTCTGCGCCTCCGGATTTCTTCATCTCTGTATGTCTGTTTCTGTCTGTGTGTCGCGAGAAGGCAAAAGGCCGTTACATTGTGGGTCTAATTTTGCTGACACGCTTTCCGTACCGTAGAAACAAAGCCTCATCATCAATAATTCTTTTAGGTCCGGTTTATATTCGCAAGTCATCTCAACTCATTTCAATTCATCTCAACTCATCTCATTATTATTCATTATTATTCATCAACTTTAACTCACAAATCTCACTATTATTCACAACTCATCTCACTACTATTCACAACCTATCTCAATTCATCTTCGAATCCAAACGATATCTTAATTTTACGATATTTGTTTTAAGAATAAATATAGATAGAAGTTAATATTAAGAGTATTTATTTTATACATATAATATGACATCATTTAGATCACACATCCCCCCACGTGAATGGAGGAAACAATCATGCAGTGAGTGTGAAGTATGCACTGCTACAATAACTTCTCTCTAGTATTACTCTTTTATATTTTTAGATGACCTTTTAATTTAAATATAATTTTTATTTATTTTTTTTTATCTACGTAGTGCTACATCAAGAATACTATCTTGATGGTCCATAATAATATCTTTTTTTTAACTTCTTGATAAACAAGATATGTAATTCTAGAGATAATTTAAGCATTTGAAACTTAAAATAGTTAAACAACAAATTTTACTACTAAAAATGGAAAAAACCCTAGTCGAAAGCTCTCTCTACATTTTCTCTCCAAAGAGCCGCCCCAACAAAAACCCAACCCAGGTGGAGCTTCGGCTCCTCCCTCCCTCCTCCCATCTGGTTAGACCAAAGACTATGTAGCCCTTTATTTTCTAGTTTTGTTTGTTTTCCCGTCTAAAGTATGGCGAAATGACGATATACTGTTTTCCAAAACCCAGCGACCACCACGCGCCCCTCCGCAGGATTTCCAGGCTGCCGATCCTTTGGACGGCCAAAGACTTTCATTAAACGGAGCGGCGCGTGAGTCACACGCGCGGGTCATAGCAGCACATGAGATCCACGCGCCATCGCACCAAGAAGCTTCTACTGTCGCCACGAGTGGCGTTTCTGGAATCAGGGACCTCGATTTTTTCAAACTCGATTAGCCGCCACACTCCTAGCGTGGCACATGTCCCTCACGCGCCACCACAATTTCTTTATTTCTTGTATTTTGCTTTCCTTCAAGCTGAAAATTTAGATCTACAATTGTAATCCGTCATTTTCACATCTATCTTTATGTTTATTGTTATTTCCTTTTGTTTAGATAAAAATAAAAAAAAAATAGTCTCTTGGACATTTTGTCCATAGAGTGAAAGTCATCTCCTCCTCTGGAAGTAGGGTTTGAAATATGTGCTTTAGGCAGAGTGTTGTATCTTAGACGGTTTGTCTGTATAGAGTTATAGAAGTTAAAACCATACCAGTCACAAAAGAAATTTGTGTGCTGGTAGAGCCCCAACCGTGAGTAGTTGGCCTATAATCTAAGATTTTTTCTGTATATATCAGGTCACAGCTGTAATTTCGTTTTCATGAATGAATGAAATCTATTTCCTAAAAAAAAAAAAAAGTTAAAACCATGTATTAATAAATGAAAATTCTATTTATAAATTGGTGTGTATAAAATAAATAATAAAATATTTATATAGCATTATTTGATTTAAAAGAAATTTTAAAATTTGAATCTTACGAATCAAATTTTATAATTTAAGTAATAAAAATTATGTATTTTACATACTGGCTTTAATAATAGAATAACTCTTAATAAATATTAAATAATTTAACTTTTTAAAGTACAAATCACTTAAATTTTTTATCTTTTTGCATTTAGATTATTCCACAATTAACGAGCATTGTGAAGGCACGACTAAATAATTAACTTACAATTCTCTTACAACTTTATATTAAATTAAAGATACCTTTTTCAAATTAAAATTTATTTTTAACGAAATAGAACATTTATGAATGAGGATAATGCCTAATTTGGTTGCATAGATGAGATGTAATGAGATTAAATTTGAAATTTGAATAAAATATTGTTAAAATATTATTTTATTTTAAAATTTAAAAAATTTGAATTATTTATTATCTTTTATGTAAGAGTTTGAAAAAATTATAATGATTATATGGAATGAGATAACTCATCTAATCTACTAAAGCAAACCAGGCAAGTTCTCCAATAGGGAAAAGTGAACTCAGATTAACAGCAATGTACCCCAATTCTCTTGTTCTTTTTGTACAATTTTAGGAGTGACATGTACAGAGTGTATTTGCTTATAAAGCATAACTGGTTGAAGCTGAAGCCTCCTAGCCTTCTACTTTAAGCTGCTTAAAAATTGGAACCAAGTTAATTTAGAAATAGATTTTCCATGACATGAGATGACAACTATGTGGATCATTCTTAATTTGGAGTAAAAACTTAAACGCTCCCATTGAAGAAACGGTAATGAAATTGAAGCAGTGTGAATATTTTAATTTAAAGAAGCCTGTAAAAAAAGGGTTCAATTAGCAAGGAAGGTACGCACGTGTTGTATATTGGCACGTAATTCCTCCCAAGTCAGGCCCTTTTTCTCTCTACCCCAGGCAAAAAAACTTTTCTGTCATCACCAGGATTCCAGCCCGTTCATTGGGAGGAGGGGGGTTGGAGTTTCGGCTCCACCTATATCTCCTCCACTAGCCAGTCACAGTAGCCTAATTTTCTTTCCCGTTTTAACTATTTTTTTTGTTTTTTGTCTTAGGTTTTTCTTCACAGCATCACAACAAGCCGATCTCTTGCTTTTCGGTGCTCTCCAACCAACACGTGCCGCCTTTTCTACATCCCAGTCGCCGATCTTCTAATTCACGGAAGGTTTCCGCTTATTTGTTGGGTGCGTTCGTCGCACGCGCTTCTTATGCATGCGCATCAACCACGTGCCATTGCGTCCTAGAGCTGCTTCTGTCAACACACGTGGCTCCCTTGGCATCAGAGGTTTTGGATCCTCCGGATCTAACCCTCCATTCCACTCTAATAGCGGCGCGTGACCTGCACGCACCGCTACAGCCTGTGTTGATCCTTTGCCGACGACTCGATTTTGTTTCAGGTTGCTATCCTATGTTCCTGCTTTCTCGAACCGAGGATTAAGTGAAATTGGGTGTAACAGTCTTTTCCAGCCAGTCCAAACCAACATGATGCAGCACAACCCCCTTTACTGTAGCTTTTAGTCGCAATAATATAGTCTGTTTTATCAGACTATATTACTTGGCTCCATATCCCTTTTTTTTTATGTGATGTATCTATAGATTTTGAGATGACTGTAGAGGACTTCCATCCTATTGAAACTTGTATCTTGTAATCCTTTAGTTTATCTATAAAATGCTAAACTTGCCTAGGAAAAAAAAAGAAAAGGAAAGTATGCATGTACTTATCTATTTTTAAGTTAGTAGTTGGGTGTGGTAAGGGTGTGTTGTTTCAAAGGAAAATGGATGAGTTTAAAATTTCATGGCTTTATTTTGAAGATTTAGGACTCGTTTAGTTATACAGATAAGATGATATGAGATCAGAAATATGTGAATAGTAGTGAGATAGTTTGTGAATAGTAATAAAATGTTTGAGTAAAGATATTTTATGGAGTTTTAGGAAATGAGAGATAAAAAATTGAACAAAAATATTATAAAGTTAAAAAAGTGTTTGTATTTGAATGGTATTTGGATGTTGAGATGAGATGAAATAGGTTGACACTATTTGTGAAACCAAATTGGGCCTTAATTTTAACAAGCATAGAATAGGCTTAGAGGCATAGGGAGTGCACAACCCATGCCCAAGGCCTGTATGCACGGCCTGTCCCAAGAGGCATAGTGCTTAGGCGGACCAATGCTTTTGTGTGGGCCGAAAAGACATAATGCTTGGGTGGACCAAAGCTTTACGCGTGGGCTGAACAAGTGCAACGCTTGGGTAAAGACAAGCCTTGCACATGGGCCAAATAGTCACAACTAAGGGTATGCATTTGGACCGAATTTTTTTTCTGGTCCGATTAAAAATCCAGAAATTCGGATGATCCGGGCGGATACAAAATTATATTATCAGCCTAGATCGGTTACGAATCTGGTATTTAACCGGCTATATCTGTAACCGGCTTTAACAAAAGTTAAAAGGATAACGCTTGTTTTCCCCTTCCCCAAAAGTTAAAAAGCTATAACCCATAGGTTTCCCCTTCCCCAAAACAAAAGGTCAAAAAGTAAAAATCACCTTGTGAAATTTCATTTCCTTCGGCGCCTCTCATCTCGCTTCTCGATTTCATCTCTCTCTCTCTCTCTCCAACGAAATCCAAGCATCCTTCATCAAATCCATCACCGCCGATGACTAGCAGTGGCCATCGTCCTTTAACGTCTCTTTTTTCTCTCTACTCTATAGCTTCCTCTCTCTCTCTCTCTAAGTTTGTAGATCTAAGTTTCTGTTTGTAGATCTAAGATTCTGTGTTTATAGATATGTTTTTTGGGTTTCTTTATTTTTAAAATCTTCAAGCAAAAATGTGTTTGTAGATCTACATGCTCGCAACACTTTTAACTTTTGTAAAACTGTGTACTTTTTTGCCTCTGAGAAATAATGTTCAGATGCTTTCTTAGTTTGTATATCACTTTCCTCTCTCGTTGGTTGTTTACCACTTTGGCTGGATCTATTTCTGTGGTTTTAGATTTGAGTTTCTGTGTTTGTGGAATCTGAGTTCCTGCGCTTGTAGATCTGAGTTTATGTTGGTATGGTACCCATATTTGTTCAATCTCAAATCTGTCGACTTATCTATGTTTTTCTTTTCTTTTCTTTTTTCCCTTCCTTTGGGTTTGGATCTGTATCTGTGTTTGTTCTGTCCTTTCTATTCATCAATAGTCTTTCTGAATTCTAAATGTGAATATGGGTTTTTGTGTTTGTGTTTAAATCTAGATGCAATTTGCCCAAGTCACAGTTTTTATGTTTAAATCCATATGTAGTTTGCCCAGATCTAGATTTTTGTGTTGTGTGTGAATAAACCATATATATGCTTTTGTCCGAAAGAGGGCATAAACCTTTTACGCTAGCAGCTTGATGTCAAAAAATGGTTATGAACCGATTATGTGGAAGGGATGTTGTGTCCATGAGCTTGTATTTGAATAATGTTTTGTTTGAAGTAGAAGAGGTATTACCAAATGTTTTGCTTTGTTTAAAGACTAAAGTACAAGATGTTATCGATGTTATCTTGCTTTTTAACATGCACCTTGTAACTATTTAAAATTCTCTTTTCTTTATGTTTTTTGTTGTATTTTTGTTTAATGAGCATTTTATATACCTAGCTTGTTGCTGAGAGTTTTAATAGTTTTGTCAAGCTGCTAAAACATGTGTTCTATTAATATATTTGCATGCTGGTAATTGTTTGTCAAGCTGTTGATCATAAATTGAGCATCAGTATATTCTTTTTCCATCAACTAATATGTTTGAATATGTGCTAAAGTGCTTTATCTTTGGTAGATTAAAAAGGACGGAATAGCCAAGCTTATTATGTTGCCACTGTTTCCCCAGTTCTCCATCTCCACAACTGGGTCAAGCATTTATTTCTAAATCTGTTTTTAGTACTTTATCGGTTTTTAGTACTCTTATCTTTTACTAAATCTGTTTTCAGAATAGTTTAGGCACCATTGACCAATTTGGATGGAGACAATGAAGACGTTGAGCAGCAGCAGCAGTATGGCTATTTGGAAATATTAAGAGAGAAATATTTCTATCTTTGTTTATATTGGGGAGGCAGATAGTCATAGCATTCAGTGTTACCTCTTGATATTGTTGTGATGTATTATTATTTATTTTGTTTGTAAATTGATGTTTTGCATTGTGATATAAACAACAATATAATATGCAGTGTATTGTGTGTTGATGTTTATTATTAATTAGTTTTATAAAAATTTGAATGGTTAATGAAATGTTTAGAATGCCTATAAAGATATTCATTATATGAAAAATAATAAACGTAATGGCTATTAAAAAAAGCCCTTTAAAAGTGTTAAAAAGATTTTTTCTCTTTTTTTTTTTTTAAAAAAAAAAGAAAAGGCTCTTCAAGTGTTTAATAGATATATATATATATATATATATTTTAAAAGCCTTTCAAAAAGTGCTAAAAGAAATTTGTTTTTAGAAAGAGATAAAAAAACCGTTTAGGAAGTATTAAAAAAATAATTTAGAAGAAAAAAGCAAAAAAAAAAAAAAAAAAGGGTATTAAACCGAATATCCGGTTACAATCCGGTTATCCGGGCTCAAATTCGATACCTGCCCGGGCTTTGGCCGAATTTATCCGAGTGAACATCTGCCCGGTTTTAAGAAGCCGAATCCGGATGATCCCGGATATTCGAATCCGGATGCACAACCCTGGTCACAACTGGTAGAATAGGTACTTGAATAGATACAATACTTCAAAATTAAATCACAAGAAAATGCCATTAAGGGACTCAAATTGATGCTCGCCCTCCTTTTCCCAAGGGAGGCACCTGACCACTTGGCTAGATATGTCTCATGGTCTTTACATGAAATATCATGTCTTTTAAACTAATAACTACCTATTAAAAAGTCAAAAGTTAATATTTGTGATATTTTATATGGTACCATTTCATTCTTTATAAAGAGAGGATGAAACGCATGAAATTTATTCATTCTATTCTTTCATTTTTTTAGTCATTTACACAATTTTGTAAAGAAATTCTGAAGAAAAAACTTCAGAATTGCTATATGCAATTAGTGATTTTGTTGTATCCTAGTGGTGAATTGCTTGAAACTTTATAGCAAACTCTTTTGAGTAGGAGAAATTATCACATTAAAGATAGTATTCTACATGTCTCAAAGTCATATTTATTTTTTTATATTACCGTATCCGCTCAAATTTCTTCAACACTGAAAACCTTCTCCATATGTGTGAGTTCTAATATATTAAATTAAACAACGTCAATTTGTATTTTTTTTTTTTTTTTTTGTACGATCCCTCTATAGACCTAGCAATTCTTTTTAAAGAGAATTTTCTCCAAGTTTTTCTAGCAAATTAATAATCTCATATCATAGAATACGTTATCTAAACTTTTTCTTGAAGACAATTTCATAACGTGTGGGATGAGTCAATGGGGTTTCTACTTGGTCTAAAATCTGCATCACGATCTGAACGGGAATTCTTCTTTGCAGGCTTCGTCTTTGCCAACATGGCTTGAATTTGCTGATTCGATCCACACTCTTTATCTAGGATGTTTCTACGAAGATGCCTTTTTTTCTTTTTGCACTTTGGAATAAGCTGAATCCCCTTTTTACCTTTTTTCTTTTTAATTAAAAAAATTGAGATTCCAACAATTTTTGGATAATATATTTCTTCTAAGAAGTGTTACGGTCATAAAAAAATTCTATAAAAATAAACTTACAAATTGATATAATTTCATATGATACGTTAGATTTACTTTATAATAAAAATAATTTATAATCTAATATATTATATCAAATTATGTTAATTTATAGATTTATTTTTACCAGATCGTTTTGTAGTTTGTGAGATTGTTTTGTGGTTAAAGCATTTCGTTTTTTTAAAATGGACAAAAAAATAAAAAAGAAGAAAAAGGCAACCAGCTTTTAGCCAAGGGCAATTATGCCATTTCAATCCGGAAGTCAACACTCAACAAAGTGCATTGATCCTCTTGCTGATGAGTGGAAACGCGTACAAGTTCTTCCGTATTATGTAATTTTCTGTATTTTTTTTAATATTTTATACAGTTTTGAGGTGTACAAAAAAGGTAGTAAATTGCTAATAATAGAATAATAACTCTATCATTATTCTTTAAGAAAAATATTCAAAAATTAGAAGAAGTGTTTAAAATAGGAAAATTATTTTTAAGTCAATACAAGTGTAGTAGGGTAAAAAGATAGGTACATTTGGAACTCACATTAAAAAAAATTATTTTTATAATAATAATCCATAATTTAAAAAAAAAATACAAAAAAATTATGAATAATGATAGAGTTACTACTCTATTACTACCAATTTACTACCTTTTTTATATTTGATTTTTTAAATTTTTTATTTATTTTAATTAATGATTAAGGAAGTGTGTATTAATAAAATTATATATTTTTTTAATTTTTTTTAGTGATTAAGGATGTTAAAAAAATATTTAAAACAAAATGATGAAAAAAAAAAAATTGAAATGCCTTTTGGTCGTAGATGAGTAGTAATAGAATAATAATCCTATCACTATCCTTTCTTAAATGAATAGATCGGAAATATCTATTTTCTCAAAAAAAGTGTGAGTTATTTATACACTTTAAGACTATACCTAATATTACTGTATTAAATTTTATAACTTATCACTCTAGCATTACTATGATTCACCTATTATCTTTTTTTCTCCAAAGTATGAAAAATATTTCGACCATAAAGTTATAGAAAATTTTAATCCTATACTTCACTTTTAACTGTTTTGTTTAATAATAATATTTTTAGGAAAATGATAGTATCACTATCAAATGTGTCCACTCATATTTTTTTATTTGTTTTATTTTTTTGAAAGTATTTAGTAGTGAATTTATATATTTTTTTATTTTTTTAATAGTTAAAGATGTTTAAAAAATGCTTAAAGAAAAAAAAAAAATTCATTTGCACTAGTGTGCATATTTGGTAGGCACCCTAACATTGTCCATATTTTTATCCATTTGCAATTCGTTGTATTTTAAGTAATTTTTTATTAAAAAATTCTTCTCATTAACTACTATTTACTATTTTACACTTTATAAAAACAACATAATACCCAATGAAAAATACCCGCACATCCTATGAAAAAATTATAAGTATGGAATGTGAGAGTGAATAGTGACTAATACATAATAAATTATTTTTTATTTAAGTAATTATCATAAAATAGTCATTTTTTAAAAAAGGCATAGAATTCAACTATCATTGTACTTAATTCTTAGGGGTCAAAAGATTGATTATCTTAGAATTTAATCACCTCCCGAACCACCCAATTTATTAGGGTTGTTGATGGGTTGGAAAGAAAAGTAAGAGGTCCCTTCTATTTATTATTTTTCTGGCAGGAAATATAAATTATGCGTCCGTGAATTTGAAACTTTTTGAAATTTTGATTGAATTTTTTTAATTGTGTTTGGATGTTGAACTGAGTTGAATTGAGTTGAGTTGAGATAATAAAATATTGTTAGAATATTATTTTTTAATATTATTATTATTTTGAGATTTGAAAAAATTGAATTGTTTATTATATTTTTTGTTAAAATTTAAAAAATTTGTAATGACAAATGGAGATGAATTTAAAGTAGAAAAAAATAAACACAAAATGAATACCACGACATTTATAACTATCTGGATGAATTTATCTAATAATGTTAAATGCACAAAAATTATATAAAGCTCATTTCGTGAGACTATCTTTCTCTCACGTGCGGTTTAGATCATAAAATAAGATGGTATAACTTTAAATGAAAATTAAAAATTTGAATAAAATATTGTTAGAATATTATTTTTTAATATTATTATTATTTTAAAATTTAAAAAAGGTTAAATTTTTTATTATATTTTATATAGTAACTTAGAAAAATTGTAATTATGAGATGAGATGAGATTAAATATTTTCACTATCCAAAATGGATCCAATTTAATCAAGACCTATAAGAAATCTCTATTATTTTTACTACACATTCTGAATTTAAATCTTTATATATATATATTTATATTAATTAGGAACTCAAATAACAATTAAAATAATAATAATAAGACAAGTGTTTAGTCCCTAAAGAATTTAAAGAGTTTTATAAATTGATAGTGATTTATATGATATATTAAATTATAAAATATTTTTTATTTTAAAATAGATCTCATTATTTTGTAAAAAAATATTTGTAAATAAGAACTAGTTTAGTTTGAGAAACTTTTCAAATTATCTTATTTTATCTCAATATTTAAATATCATTTAAATATAAATATTTTTCAATTTTAACTTTTTAATTTTTTCATTTAATCATTATAACTTTTTTAACATTTAAAACAAAATATAAAAAAAAATACAACTTTTTCAAATTTTAAAATAAAAATAATATTAAAATATTATATTATCACTTTATAAATTTTTTATTTAATTTTTTCTTTTTCTTGTTAAAAATTTCATATAAATCTTAACTTAAACTGCATTTAGATGTTAAACTGAATTGAGTTGAGATGATAAAATATTATTAAAATATTATTTTTTAATATTATTATTATTTTAAAATTTAAAAAATTTAAATTATTTATTATATTTTATATTAAAATTAAAAAAAATTTAATAATAAATTGAGAGAAATTTAATTATCAAAAAAAACCTAAATTATTATTTTATTATTATTTATAAATTATCTCATTATCATTCACAAAAAAATTCTCATCTATTTAAACAAACGAGGCCTGAGAAATTTCTGTCTCATTCCATTGTTGAATCCCAAGGGAAAAAGAAAAAGTCTGAGCCCAAACGAAACGTGCTTTCTTTGACTGTTCCTCCCCAGATTCATTCACACTTTGAAACTGATCCTTTCACAATCTGCACTTTCCCAGACCTTCGTTTCTGCGCCTCCTATTATTATTACTATTATTAAAGATCGGCTTATGCCCTTCTTCGCATCTCAAAACACATCCGGGTCTTCTTCCCCTTAACAATTTCTTCTCAGTCACCTAAATTCCCTTAGATTCCCTGCTGGGTTTTGCTTCTCTAACATTTTGGCCTATTCTCTCCTTGGCCTTGTAAGACTCTTGGAACCAAAAACATCCTCTTGCCCTTTTTTATAGGTACTTTAAAGAACAATTATTTACCACTATTTTTGGCTAACCGTTGTATCTCCCATAGATTTCGGGTTTTTTTTTTTTTTGTTTGAAACAATTCATTTCTTTTAATTGTATGGGTGTCTTGAAGATCGGAGATTCATGGGTTTTCTTGTAAATTTGAAGAGAATTTCCCAAGTCTTTGGAAAGTCTACTTTTGGGAGAAAATGGGGCTGAAATTATGAATTATCCACACGATTTATATGATGTTCTTATTCTCTCATACTTTCCTGCTCAGATTCTGATTTATTTGCCGTTATGATTTATTGGGTCTTCTTGAAATCTCAGAAAAAGCTTGGAGAAATTGAGATTTTTAGGCTCTGATCCATGGGAAATTGCTGTGCAAGCCCCGTTACGTCTTCTCAGAAGCAAAAAGGGAAGCGCAAGAATAAACCCAATCCCTTTTCTGCTGATTACGCTGCGATCAAAGGTACTGGCGGTGGGAACAAGTTTTGGGTCTTGAAAAATCCGACGGGCCGTGACATCTCGGCCCATTATGAGCTCGGCCGTGAGCTCGGGCGGGGAGAATTCGGGGTCACATACTTGTCTACCGATGTGTCCACAGGCGAGGAGCTTGCCTGCAAATCGATATCCAAGAAGAAGCTTAGGACTGCGGTGGATATTGAGGATGTGAGGAGGGAGGTGGAGATTATGAAGCATTTGCCTAAGCACCCGAATATCGTGACCTTGAAGGATACTTTTGAGGATGACCAGGCAGTTCACATTGTGATGGAATTGTGCGAGGGAGGTGAGCTGTTTGATCGGATTGTGGCGAGGGGGCATTACACGGAACGGGCTGCAGCAGGTGTTATGAGGACCATTGTTGAAGTTGTTCAGGTTGAATTTGGATCACTTTTTAAGTTATTGGTTTGGATTGATATTGGTACTGATTTATACTTATTTTTCTGGCCGTTGATTTCTATGTAGCAAGTTAAATTTTTTCCCCTGAATCAGCATGCTAGGATTTGTGTTTTGTTTGTATGATGTTGGCTAAATAAGATTTAAACTATTGTTTTTATAGGTTTATTAGATGCTGGTAACTTGGTTTAAGGAAATTTGGTACCATATTGTTACAACTTTTGTAGTTTAAACTCCTCGTCGAGGGCCTATGCATCCCCAGGATTAGTCGGGACGCCGGACACCCGGTGCCAATTAAAAAACGCTTGTGGTTTACATCTTGCAATTTGTTTTGAGTTTTATGTCTCTGTGGGTCTGTATTCTTGGTCATTCAGGATTTCAAAAGTCAAAGTAATGAAATCAAAATAATTTGAGTGGCTAATTGCTTCCCCTTGTTTATCCTTGGTTTCAAATCCATGTTTTCACGTTCATGGCTGGCTGTTCTCTCTAGGCACTGCTGCATGGCGCTTTGTTGATTTGCTAATGAAGTAATTGTCGAGTGAGATATATTGTTATCCAATTTGGGCTACACCCCCTAGTGAGAAGCCATCAATTTAACCAGTTTCATGTAGGGAAACTTTCGAAGGTGCGGTGCACGGGACCGGGGTTTACTCTGCAGAGGTGTGTCCGTTGGAGAGGTTCCCTGGCATTAAAAAATAAAAAATAAAAAAATATTGTTATCCAATTTGTTCTTGAGGGTATTTTTTAGATCTGTAACCCCCCCTCCAAACAAATCCCAAGTAGGTTCTCACTAAGATGGTGTTGTTTTTGTCTGATGACTTCCGTATGATTGGTTGCATGTTATTACTGAGCTATTGTGAAATCTGTCATAGATGCATACTGATTGGTTTTCTATACAAGCAATTTGGTTGTAGCTCAGGTTTTCTGTTTCTGTATCTATTTCCATGTCGTTTACTCTGTCTGCCTTTTAAATATGTTGGACCGTGTTATTTGCTGCTTCTGATATACTCTCGCTTAATGATTTAAATGAACTTGCTGTTGTCGAATAGGTATGCTCCTGCTTCAGCTCAAAATGTTCATGTGAAACAATCTAATATGTTTATACGCATTTTCATTGCAGATGTGTCATAAGCAAGGAGTGATGCATCGTGATCTCAAACCAGAGAACTTTCTGTTTGCAAACAAGAAGGAAGCGTCTCCCTTGAAGACAATTGATTTCGGATTGTCAGTATTCTTCAGACCTGGTATTGCACCACATCCATTTTAGCTGTCTTGTTCCTTTTTTTCCTCCCTAGTGGCCTTTCATGTTATCTTTCTCATGTCCTTTTATGGAAGACATTGCCCTAAACAAAGCGTTTCATTTTTTACAGGTGAGCGATTCAATGAGATTGTGGGTAGTCCCTATTACATGGCTCCAGAGGTTTTGAAGCGCAATTATGGCCCAGAGATTGATGTCTGGAGTGCTGGAGTTATTTTGTATATTTTACTATGTGGTGTTCCACCATTCTGGGCAGGTTAGTCTTCTATATCAATAATTTTAAAGATTTTTCCTTTTCTTTTTCTTATAAATTAATTTGACTGTATACAAGCGTTAGACATCCTGGGTTTGATTCTGCATTAGAAGTTTCTTTGGATTACCTAATACATGGTTCTGACAGGCGGGTCGTATATTTGGGATACTCCCAAGGGGTGGGTCCTAAGGGCCCTACCTTGGTGAGGCTCCACACCATTAAAAAAAGTTTAAAAGGGCTTTAAAAAAAAAAGGATTTGTGTTAGTGTAAAATTTCTATTTTTGATTGAGGTCATTTGACAAACATGTTCTCAAGCATGTAGTTTCTTGTGTTTTACATTTTGGATTTGCATCCTCATGAAATCCCTTGTGTTTTGCATGCAGAAACTGAACAAGGGGTAGCACAGGCCATCATCCGTTCTGTCATTGATTTTAAGAGGGACCCTTGGCCTAAAGTCTCAGACAATGCAAAGGACCTTGTGAAGAAAATGCTTGATCCAGATCCTAAGCGGCGGCTTACAGCTCAGGAAGTGCTTGGTACTGTTCTGCTTCATAAGCTTTATTTGTTTCACATGTGCTGAAATTTATTGCTCAATATTAAATGACTATCCCATGCTATCACAAGCAGATCATCCTTGGATACAAAATGCCAAGAAGGCTCCAAATGTTCCCCTGGGTGAGACTGTGAAAGCCAGGCTCAAGCAATTTTCAGTAATGAACAAGCTTAAAAAAAGAGCTCTAAGGGTAACGATCTTGATTGACTTGATATAGGAAGATACAAATGTTTAATATATATTGCTGTGTAAAAGTAAAAATAATCTTATGTTCTTAGCTCTTTCACAATGCTCAGTTTGGCTTTTAACTCCCTGTCTTCTCAAAAAATTTGTTCACCTGTTATGCAACTTTCAGATGTAAGGGAATTTTTAAAGGTCTAATGGTTTTCTTTTCAGAAAATTGTCAATCTAATATTACGATTCCCTTATTCTATAATCTGAACTTAGAATATATTATATAGGGCCCAATGCAATATTGCTCATATAAAAAACAATAGTCTAAACCTTTTTGAAATTTTCATTCTAGGTGGTGGCTGAGCATTTGTCAGTGGAGGAAGTAGCTGGCATAAAGGAGGCGTTTGATACAATGGATGTTGGCAAAAGAGGCAAGATAAACCTTGAGGAACTTCGAGTTGGGTTGCGAAAGCTTGGCCAACAGATTCCTGATGCAGATCTTCAAATCCTAATGGAAGCTGTAAGCCTTGCACAACTATTTATCCTCTTTAATCCCTGTGATAATCTGTTACGTTCCTCATATGGATTTCTTTGTGGCTGAAGGAGTCCTTGGCACAACAGTGTTCTGCTTTTGCTGCAATGCTTTTATTCCTAGTCGGCCTTTTATTTCCTTTGGAGTTATTTTGTGTGTTGCAAATAAAGCTTAGCCTTTAGAAGATAACCATTTTAGTTTAGGAGTTGCTAATTTGGTTTGAGTTGGGGCCAATCCTGGTAGAACTTTAGAGATTGATGTAATTTAGAAGTTGTTCAATTATATTTTCTTTTGCTGCAGTGAATAAAAATTCAGGTAAGTACCTATAAAAAAGAAAATAAAAAAAAAATAAAAATCTGGCAAGTGTTTTTACTATCAATGCATGCCATTGGAGTCAGAGGTTCTCTAATACATCACGTTTCTTTCAATATATTCATTCAAAAATGGAAAGTTGTGCAAAACCAATGCTGCAAACCTTCCTGTTCACCATTCAGTCTCCCAAATATGATCAAATTATGTTTTTGTAAAATAATTGAACTTTGGTTTCTGCAGGCTGATGTTGACGGGGATGGAACTCTCAATTATGGAGAGTTTGTTGCAGTTTCAGTTCACCTTAAAAAGATGGGCAATGATGAGCATTTACACAAAGCTTTTGCATTCTTTGATAAAAACCAGAGTGGTTACATAGAGATTGAAGAGCTGCGGGATGCTTTGAGTGATGAACTGGATGATAACAGTGAGGAAGTTATCAATGCCATTATGCAAGACGTGGACACAGATAAGGTTAGTATTGAGTATTGAAGTGTATTTGAATTCCTTAACAAACACCGTGCAGTGTTGAAGCAATTATACTCTTGAAAGCTTTGCTGCAAGCATTGTTTTTTTTCGTTTTTGCCTCTCTTCTATAGATGATTGAAAAGTACAACATAAACGAGTCTCTTGTGCAGTGTTTTGCCATTGGTTCTGTGCTTCTTCTCGCCATCAATCCCAAGAATATAATAGTGCACTAAACTTTATATAGCCTTTGTTTGGTAGAGTTCATTGATAATTTGCTATATTGAGAGTCCAACCTTGTTCTTATTTAATCTTGAAGGATGGGTGCATAAGTTATGAAGAGTTTTCTACCATGATGAAAGCCGGTACGGATTGGAGAAAAGCGTCCAGGCAATATTCACGAGAAAGATTTAACAACCTCAGCTTGAAATTGATGAGGGATGGGTCCTTACAGCTAGCCAATGAGGGTAGATGAATCAACTAATATCATCAATTAATGATGGAAAAAGCTGGTGTTTGGGAATGAAGATATTCTTTGAGGTTAGATGAACCGATGATTATCATCAGTTATTGGGGGAAAAACTGATGTTTGGGAATGAAGATTCTTTTGTTTTGTTGGGTTTTATGCAATCCTTGTTAATTTTTTCATTTGATTTCCCTTCAAATAGGTTGATGTCTTCTCAAATAGCCATGTTTAGGTTGTGTTTGTTTTGAGTTAGTTGCAGGAGAAAGAGAGAGAGAATTAGAGTCAGGGAGATGTAGTTTCATGAAGTGTTATCGTGAAATATGTGGTTGTAAATATTGTGAATTATAGGCCCACTGGTCCTTCTCATTAGGTTATGTACTCTCTATCTTATTGTTGTTTAGATGTTTACATCATGTGCTTCTGATTGCAGAAACTGCCACTTGCAGTTTTTAGTTGAAGTACAATTTTCTATTATTTTTCCTTTTGCATTGGGAAAATCTTTGTTTTGTATGTTATTCTTTTTTTCTTTTCTTTTCTCCCCCCCGCCCCAAAAAAAAAAAAAAAAACTATATTTATTGTGGGATCTAGATTAAAAATATAGTTGATGCAATAAACTTTCACATAAGTAGTGTTTGATACAGATGTCATACTAGTTGACGTGGAAGGTTTCCATGTTAGTGGTGTATTTAGACCTCGTTCGCAGATCAGATGAGATGAGATGAGTTGAGATGAAAATTAAAAATTGAGTAAAATATTGTTAGAATATATTTTTTTTAATATTATTTTTTATTTGAGATTTGAAAAAGTTGAATTATTTATTTTATGTTGTGTAAAAATTTAAAAAAATTATAATAATTAAATGAAATGAGTCGAGAAGTTTTAAAAAAACTAACGAGACAGTGTATCAATAAGCAGTCTTGCAAATTATTATTATTATTTTTTTTAATCTAGCTTTATCTTTTGGGCTTCCACATGAAATTTCCCCTATATTTTAGCGGGTCCATTTTAATCTTTTCTTTTGCGAGGATACCATGTGGTGAGGAAAAAAGATTTTTAAAAAATCAGATATAGCTAAATAATTATTTTCTTTCTTATTTAAGTAATATGGTTATGTAGGATTTGCAAGTATTTAATGTGGTGTTTTAAGATTGGACGTTCGGTACATATTAATTATTATTGGTATCGATATTCTATATATTATATTTATAGTCTTAAATCTAATTACAAGAAAATGAAGGTGTTGTCTCTCTAGACAAATTAATATGCTTTTCAATATGGTGTGAACACAATAAATATACCTAATTTCTTAAATTTAGAATTGCAAAAATGTTAAAAAAAATTAATTATGCAGCCAAGAAAAATTAAATATACCTAATATTTTTTTTTCCTTTTCCTTCTAGAGTTCTAATTGTACGATGATTTTGTTTTCATCAATTTCACACGTTAACAATTGAAAAATCTAGCTTGTATATGTTGTTTCTCAAAAGCATCTTTTTTTTTTTTTTTCCCAGGAACATGGTCAACCAGAAATTACCATGATTATTAGACTTATGCTTATCATGGGTATCCCAATTTTTTGAAAAATTGCAATTAATGTGTGACATATAACATTAATGCTAGTCTAATATAGAATATGCATTCTAATAGTTAATACATAGATAATTAGCGATATGAAAATGGATCGAGTAATATCTAATGGTAACGCTAGTAGCTAAGTCTGAAGACAAATGTCAAAATCATACAACGCTAAACTTGATATGACCAACAAAACCTCGAACGTATCGCCACAAAGAAAATTATGATATTTGCCTAATAAATTTAGTCGATCTCACATTCTTCTTTCTCGTCTAAAACAAAGAACTTCGCCTTCACTTTGCAGTGCTAGTAATTTCTTTTCTCAAATTTTTATCTCTTCCAGATAAGTATTTTCTCTATCAAATTCTTTTATTGTTTGTCATCTCAATCAAGTTAATCTCATTGTCAATTTTCTCATATTCTCAATTTGCTTTTTTCATTGTGAACTTGTATCAATTTTAATTTCCTCCTTGATTTGTTTTGGTTTAATGTTTCACAAGTGCTTTAGGCTCAATTACTTGTTTATTTGTTCAAATCTATCATCATTTCCCAAATTCCCCTTGTGTTGAATTTTTCTAGATCAATATACTTGTATGATCAATAAGATTTACAAACCCTCCAACATTTTGTTGCATAAAGAAAATTGATATTTGCTTAGCAAATCCCATTTATTTTTTTGTCATCTAAAAGGGAGATCATTTCATCAATCATTTCTCCTCTCAATCAATCTCTCTCCCATATAAGTATTGTCATGCTTAATCTTGCGTTGTTAGTCCAACTGATCACAATACATCTCATTGTAAATTTGTATCCAATCCTCACCTTGCACTTTTTTGTTGCAAATTTCATTTTAATGATTACTAGTATTTCCATATTATTTGTTTGGATTTAGATGTTTCACCTTGACATTTTACTTCCTTCATCTTGACATTTTCTAGACTGATCATACTCTTTTGCTCATGATAACAAATGTTGTAGAATTTTTTTTTTATGTGAATTTTATTTTCCTTTTTTCCAAGACATTTATTGGAGTGAATAATTGATTTTGAAAGCTTAAATTATACTAAGAAGTAGTTGCTGGATCTTGGAATGGTGATTCTCTTATGAAAGTGTTGATCTCATTAGAGACACCCTAATGAGAGATAGGGCAATAGAAAATGCCATGGAATGCTAAAAAAAACCCAATGCCAATGGTGCAGCAGCTTCTCTAAGAGTAAGATCTGTTAAACAAAAACAGAACTGATCAAGAAAAGGCAAAAAAATGTCTGTAAAAAACTTTTCATGTTTTTCAAATTCATAATAAATTTGAAGCTGGTTAGAGATGAGGAAATTCATAGCATTTTGAGCTGAAAATAGCCTAATAGGAATGAAGGAAAAAAAAAAAAAAACCATCAAATGGAGGGAGGGGCCGGAAAACAAAAAGAAAAAGTGGGAATTCCTCAACGGCGAGATACATAGCTACCACCGACTCTGTGTTATTGGGAGCTGAACTCTTTCTGCCATTTTTTTAGCAACTTCCTTGTGCTATTTACTATGGTACGCACTCTTTCTCAATATTGATTATAGAATAATGCTAGAGCTTTCGCTGGACCTCCTGTTGGGTTGAAGCTTTAACATGTATTTTTATGTATTTTTTTTAAGTTATTTTTTATATAAATTTTTTTAATAATTTTAAATATTTTTAAAAAATAAAAAAAATTTATATTATTATTAAAAAATACTTTTTTAATCATGAAGTAAAATAAAAAATATTTTTTTATGATTTTTTATTTTACTTTGTGATTAAGGAAGTATTTTTTTAATGATTTTTTTTACTTTTTAATAAAAGAAGTGTTTTTAATAATATTTTAAATTTATTTTGTTCTTAAAAAATATTTAAAAATATCAAAAAAATTTATATAAATAACTTTAAAAAAACACATAAAAACATGTAAAAACACATGCTACAGCTGGAGCTCCCAACGGGAGCTGTAGCATTGTCCTTGATTATAAAATTTCTTTTTATTGTAAGTTCACATCAAATCATATTAATTTATTAATTTATTTTTATAATATCGTTTGTATGCCTAGCATTTCTATGCTTTATCTATGGCGTTTGTGTTATTTAGAATGTCCATCCTACAACATAAATTGGCTTGTGCTTCTAAACTTGACTAGGGTTGCATTCGGTTACAAAATTATTTCTATGTTTTAGATGACCATTGAGGGATAATGGATCAGAACCCAATGATGTGACTTCTTATACGACAGATATACAAAAGGAATACACTTTTGTTCTTCACACACTCAGAAATAGCAGATGTAGCTTTTGATGCAAGGGTTGGTCATGAATCATTACCTTTATATATGGCCAGAAATAGATATTATTCTACATCTATTTACAGGGTAATGGGCTATAACATCATCCTAATTATCGAAAATTAGATAGAGCTAGAAGGGATCTAGATGGTAGAAAGTCGCAGCACCTGAAAACAAAACCATGGAACTGGTTAGCGAGTCAGTGACTTCGTCTCCCCAAATATGTGAACTTTATTTTTTTTTCTTTTTGTATAGTATTTTAATTTATTTAATTCTAGCTCCCCATCTTCAGTTCAGTTCAGTCCATTTCACCTTATCTGTTATCTCTTAGAAGTAGATACTTCGAACTTGGTTCCTTTTATGTTATTGGAGTTATCTAAACACCAGTTTTGCGTTCTCCTGAGCATGCGTGACAGGTGGAAGAGACTTTCACTTCAAAGAGGTTCAAAGTTTGGTTCTTGGCATTGCCAAGTGGTGTTATTAGCAACTCTCAATGCATGGAGTTAATTGGATTATTATGATTATTATTATTACAGTACTGTCGTATATATTTCCTGTCAACAAGAAAGATGGAGAGACACAATCGCCATTAGGTTTTGGCCTAACTGGTACTTCCCATCTTCTTTAAATTGGGTTTTAACTCCGGAAACTTACATTTGGATATGAATGAATTTATGGCTAATATGCGTTGATGACCTTTTGAGTTGACTCCTTATTGGCTGCTTATTAAAAAGTTCAATGAAACACATTTAAGAAAGCTCTTTGAATTCTTTATGTTTTGTTGCAAGTTTTAATTTTTACATATGAGCCTGGCCACAGGTTAAGCTTCCGAGTTCCGACTCCACACTTTGCCTCTATGCTCTGTTCTGCAAAATTAGGCGTATTCTGGCGTTACTTTATCTTGGTTCTCCAAGTCCAAGAAAAAGCACAGGTGCCCCGTAGCCAACCTGATGTAGGCACGTGTCAAACGTCGAAGAATGTTTCCCGCCTATTCCGAAGCTGACATGGCATAGCAGCCAGTGCTGTGACTAGCTACAATGCCTCTCTACAGTCTACATGCTTACACTAATTCCCATTTCCCAGCACATCCCCGCCACTGTGTCACAGGTGCACACACCAGTGACCAGACCGGGTTCTACCTAAGGTACCATATCCAACCTGCTGTTGCTTTTTGGCCAATTTTTCCTTTTCTTGATGTCCAAGTAGCTACAAATTTAGGTTCTTTTTCAAGTTTTTCCTTTTGGGAGCCCATATAATGGTCTATTTGGTCCACTTGTTAAGGAAATTTAAGGGCTTCTGGGTTGCTGAAACTAGGGTTAAATTTGTGCCAGCATTTCAGGTTTGGTTCTTTCCACTTGGTCCACTTCGGCGTTTGGGTTTTGTGACTTGTCTGTATGTTTTTGGCTGTGTTGGGTGAATTTATTGCAAATCCAATTTTTGACCCCTCCAGATTCTTCATATCCAATTTTCTTTGGCAGCAGGTTTTAGCGTTAATGTGGTTTTTGGTTGTATGTACTTGAATTTCTCTTTTTTTTTTTGGGTAGCAAGTTTTAGCGTTAATGTTGTTCTTGGCTGTATATAATTGAATTTCTCTACAATTACTTTCTAGAGCTTTTAATTTTTTTTTCTTAGATTTGAATGGGTTAATTCTTTATTAACTTTCCATTTTCAACGTCGGGGAGAGCCTTATTTAAGGACCCCCTCTCTATGAAATGGAATCATGGTTTTCACTGGTAAGCTCTGTAAGCAAGTGGAGTTTCCCTGCACACAATTCTATATTATAGTTGGTGTAGCCTTTTTGCAAATATAAATTCTTCCTCAAGTTTCCCCCAGGCAACAACGAGTTTCTTGATTATGCTCAGTAGTCAGTACTGAGAGCAGTGCGGTAGCCCCAAGGTAAAGCACATAAGAGGTTCTCCAACTAAGCCCTTGAAAATTCCCCAGACCAACCTCTGTTTCCTGCTATATGATTACTGAATTCCATTTGACCATTTTTACTCCATGTCAGTGCTTTCTTATGATTTTCTAGACTTCCATTGTTTTGACATCAGCATTCAAGTTTTGGTTGCTTTTTGTTTAGGGTCTCTCTTGAATGTTTTGATTTTACAATACTTTGATTCTTCATATCTGGGGTTTTCTCATCATATGCTGAAGTTTCATATGGTTTGCTACTATTGTATTGCCATTGAAATGTAAGTTTTCCAATGTCAAGATTCAAGTTTTGCTCAGTGATGAAAAAATAAAAATAAAAAAAGATTCTAGTTTTGCTTGTTTTGATTTTTGAAGTTCTCTTGAATGCTTTGGTGTTACCCTTGTGTGGCTTCTCAACTCATGGCATGTTCTGATTGATTTTGTCTTGCAGGTATTTCGGCCAAGGTTTTCCTGCCATTAGAGCTAAAATATGGCTACTTTGTTGTTTTGCATTTATTTTGCTTTTATTTGGTACATGCTTACATATATTTACATCTATAGATGTCGTGATATACAATGTACCTATATTGATCCTATCTGGGTTTTCTAATTAGACGTCAGATATATATTCTAGGCTAAATATAGCCTTGCATTTATGACAGCAATTAATTAATTGTCTGTCTTGTAGTTAGGATGAGTTGGTGCTTTGTTTGCGTCTGGCTTTTTTCTTGAATTCTTTCAGTTACAAAACTATTCTGAAGCTCAAGACTCACTCTTTAATACAAACAAAACAAGCAGAAAAAACTATGGGATGAGTTTAAAGAAGGATGAGTTGGTACTTGTTTGCGTCTGGGCTTTTTCTTGAATTCTTTCAGTTACAAAACTATTATGAAACTCAATACTCGCTCTTTAATACAAACAAAACAAGCAGAAGAAACTATGGGATGAGTTTAAAGAAGAGAAATAGATTAGTCGGTAACATGTAGCTTGAAGATTGCTATTCTCACAAAAATGGTGGCTTGATGATTCGTGGATTCAGTGGACTTAAATGGGGTTGCATTAGGAAGTTCTATGTTGTATGAATTAGGGACTGAAATATAAAATTTCTTGGCTATTAATGCATTCTGGAGTTTTGGGCATCTTGAACCATTGGCTAAAATGAATACTCAAGATGTAACTTGTCAGACTTACTTTCTTGTTTGGTGATTGATATGTGAATTTTGTTCGAAATAAACCAAACTACCAATCCTGACTATTATTGGTCAGGGAAATAATCTTAAAACAAATGGCATGACTTTTTGCCATGTGTTCATGAACTTTCTGCTAAACTGGCTGTATATGGCAAATGTAGTTTTAGATTCTTGTCATTTTCTTCTGGATCGGAGTTTAAAGTCTTCATCTCTCATGAATGTGTGTCTTGTCTGTTGAGAGGTATAGGGTTGCGAAATTTCTTGTAATTTTTTTTTTTTTTTGTGTTATTTTTTTGATTATATGTTTTTGCCTTTTATCATTCATTCATTCTGTAACATCATCTGATTGTTCTATGATTTTTGCAGGATTTATATTTGATCTGGTGCTTCGTTGTTCGGGTTTTCCTAACAATCTTTTGTTCTAAAAAGGTTTGTGGTTTGTGCATTCTGAATTTTTGATATGACTAAGAGACGTTTGGTTAAGATAGGGGATAAGAAGGAATCTGGGTCTGCAGCTCAAAAATCAACCAGTGGTACAAACAAATCAAAAGATGCTTCTGTAGATAATGAGCTGAGGACTAGAGCTCTGAAGGATGAAGATATGAGGAAGGTTGCTGTTGGTGGGTCTGAGGGGGAGGAATCTGCTGTAAACGAGAGTGGTAGATCCAAAGATGTTCCTTTAGATGATGATCTTAAAATAGGGGCTCTGAGGAATGAAGTAATGAGGAAGGCTGCTAGTCACAAACCTGCAGAAAACTCTGCAGCCACCGCAGCCAAGCAGGTCAGAAAATCTAATGATGTTAATGTAGATGATGATCTGACAATGGGGGTTCTGAAGAATGATGTAAGAGGGGAGGTTGATGTTGATAAGTCTATTGGAAAGAAAGTGGCCAAACAGAGCAACACACTGAAAGACAGTGATGTAGATAATGATCTAAAACTAGAGGTGCTGAAGGATAAAGTTATGAGGGCAGTTTCTGGTGGTAAGTCCATGGGAAAGAAGTCTGAAGCAAGAGAGAGTAAGGCCAGAGGTAAGGCCAAACTTGTTGAGGAAGAACAGGATGCAGAGACAAACATGATGGAGGAGGGGTGTAAAAAGGGCACACCCATGGAGGAGGGGAGTAAAGAGGACACACCCACTCCAGTGAGACGAAAGAGGGGAGCAGATGGGGAAATTGTGGAGGAGTTTTGGTTGTCTTTAGAGAGAAGTTC
Source organism: Juglans microcarpa x Juglans regia (assembly GCF_004785595.1). Lineage (NCBI taxonomy): Eukaryota > Viridiplantae > Streptophyta > Magnoliopsida > Fagales > Juglandaceae > Juglans > Juglans microcarpa x Juglans regia. The sequence goes on along the minus strand of NC_054607.1, from coordinate 20,119,574 downwards.
ATCCAGGCTACGCCCTAGAAAGGAGGTGCTTGCTTTCCGTTTGGTAGATTTGGAGGATGATGACAACGACAGGATCATTGGCAAAAGAGTTAAGGTTTACTGGTCAGGGTCACGAAAATGGTTTACTGGACACATCAAAGCTTTTGATTATGAAAAGAGGCTTCATGATATTCTGTATGAAGATGGTGACCGTGAAATGTTGGATTTAAGGAAAGAGCGGTTTGAGCTTGAAATTATGCCTACTGAGTGTTTCAAGCTGAGAACCAAACCCAGTTACGAAAGGAAAGTGAAGGATTTAGATGGCGAGAAGGTCAGTGCAGAAACTTTGCAGGAGGATATTGAGATGGTGGATGCTGAGAAAGGGGCAAAGGAATCAGAGCCAGAGAAAAAAACTGAGTCAGATATATCTGTGAAAGAAAAGACAGATCCTGAAGTTAAGAATGGAGAAGAACTGGTTGCAAAAATGGGTGTTGATGTGCCTCTTGAGAAAGCCAAGGAGATGGTTATTGATGAGGCTCATGATGATGATGAAATTGACAATATAAAGAATGCTGTCATCAATGTTAACAAGTCTGTGGAAGTTAATTATCAGGAGGAGGATGGGAAGATTAACTCTCTTGCAGAAGAAAAAGGTGGAATGTCAGTTGAAGCCCAACATAGAACACTGGATTCCAATGTGGAGAAGAAAGGAGATGATCATTTAGAAAAGCAGAGTGAGATTGTAGAGAAAAGTGAATCTGAAGACGCTATATGCATGGACAGAAACTTGACCGGCCAGAAAGCTGGGAAAGCAAAGAAGGCCAAGGATAACAAAAAGGCCTAAAGCACAACTCAATATGTTAGTTCAAACACAGTAAGTATCATCTTTAAGCCCTAAATAGTCTATAGTGGAATGAGAACTTAACATGCATTTTCATATCTCTTGCTTAAGTTATGTGTATTTACTTTGGTGCAAGTGATGAATTTATGAACTCATTGAATGCTTGTTTCAAGCAGGACCTGTTTCAATTTTTTTGAGACTTTCTTTTCTATGCTGTTGTTCCTGAACAAGTAGAAATGTTTGTGTTTTGAAAGTATCATCTTTGCATTATTTTCCTGTAGAGGCTTCACTCACTTTTTTTGTGCACCTCACGTTACTATTAATTTGTAGGAGATTGCTATGAAGTTATAGACATTTAATTGTGTTGCTTTGTGAAGTCATATTCAACTTCTTGTAGTGCAGGATTTAATATTCAGAATTTCTGCTGTAGATTAATAAACATTGTGTTTGCCTCCAAGTTAAATGTAGATGTTTTCATATGTTCTTTTCCTTCAAATCCTGAAAACATACGTCAAGAGTTGGCCGTCCATTTATTTTTTGGAAAATATAAAACAGAGGGAATTTGTATGTTCATTGTGTTCCTTTAAACCCCTTTATGATTTGCCCCTTTCCATTTGGCACACATTATTTAGTCATGTTTTGACTTCCTAATTGCTAATTAAACTTGAGCCAATGCATGGTTTTTCCATGATAGTAAACCTACTTGTCAAAAAGTTGTTTGGATGCTTGGTTTTCATGATTGCAAAAGTCGGTTTTAGAGTTAAAACTAATAATAGGCAACTGCTATGTCCCGTCAGAAGTCAGTTACCAGCTGAAATTTTGTCCCAAAAATTGGAAGAAAACTAACTGCACCAAATATGATCTATGAAGCATCTTTGTTGCTTGTATTTGTTACTGTTCTATGGTTTTGTACTTGATCTTTGATTGAACAGTTCTATGGTTCTGTACTTGATCTTTGATGTTCACTCTTGATAAGATGAGGGGTGTATGTATGCAAGATGTATGAAGAGAATATGTAGAGGCTACAACGAAAGTATGTCAAGGATGTGCGAGGATACAACAGGTGTACAAATATTACCATTAAATGTTTGGGAGTTAGCAATTAAAGTTTACATATGCAACTGTACAGCAGGGGTACAAATGATTACACGGCTGGGGTGGATATCTAATGGTGTTGCATTCCTCTCTCTCTCTCTCTCTCTCTCTCTCTATATATATATATATATTATATTTATATTTTGAGAATTACCATTATGATAGACCAGTTTATTACCACATATTTCTGGTTGTTCTGTTAGTACCTTCTTTTGATACTTCAAATCCTCTTTTCTGTTTTATTTTGTTCAAAATGTCAAGGTAATTGGAATCTGTCTTCTTCTGCTGTTTGGTACTCAACTTGTGCTTATGCAAATTAACCCCCACAATCTTGTTCACTGATCAGTGCTTGAGAGCTCTACACCAGAGCACCAGCTAATTAAGTTTTGTGTTTTAATTTACTAATGATTCATTTAAGGAATCTAATGGAAATTTCTCACTTTGTCTCTCTTGGGTAATAATGATCTATAATTATGATACCTGTGCCACCTTCTTCTTGTTTGTTCAGGTAAACATCTGGTGATTGAAGATGAAGCTAGTCTCTTTTACTGCAAGAATGTGCCATCTCCAAGCTCCACTGGTGGCTTCAATCTTCATGGAACTCAGTGGCCTAAAATGAGAAAAATGCACCAAGTGCACAGTCAAGTTTCTCTTCTTTCTATCCTTTTCCTTTTCTTTTATTCACCTTTTTGCCTTTCCCCCCTTCTCTCCAATCCCAATCAGAAGAGCAGAAAGTATGTGAACTTTTATTATGCAGAACATGTATGAACTATATAAGAATTTCATCCTTTTATTATAGATATATTTCCTGCTTTAATTTGGTGGTGAGCTCTTCTCTTTCAAACACAAAGGGTCTTCTATGGATATGAGCTAAAAGGGTGTCTGGCCAAATTGAGGTTTTTGTTTGCATCAAAATGATGTCATTTTTTTTTTTCATTTTATATCTGTTCAATCTCTTAATATCTGTTCAATCTCTTCACTTCTCTCCATCATTCATTGTCCCTATCTTAGCTCAATGTGCATGGCTCATGACCTAGGTCAATTCTAACTCAGCTGGTTTGGATTGAGAGATGAGTTGAGATCATCTCACTATTATTCACAAATTTCAACTCACAAATCTCACTACTATTCATAAACCATCTCAATTCATCTCATTTCATCTTTCAAACTCTCTTAATTTTTTTTTTTCCTCTCTCTCTCTCTCTCTCTCTCTCATTTCTTCTTCATTTTTCCTATTTTTTTGTTTCCCATCATACCATTGGAGTCTAGATCAAGAACCTTCGGCATACCATCGCTCTACATACCTCACTCAATCATATATCAAAGTCGGGAGACATGTTTATGATAAAATCTATTTATAAGTCTTATTTTTTACATATTTAACTCATTACTGGTGCGAAAGTTTTTCGCATCAGTTATATTAAAAAATTATTGATATTTTATTTTTTAAAATTATAAAAGTCTCACTATAGATGGAATGTTAATGTATAGCAAAACTCAAATTTGCTTAGACAAGACTGCCTATAATTAATTATTATTATTGAGAACGGCCAGCCCCATCTGCTTATTTATTACTTAAATAAATAAATAAAAGGGGGCAGCCCCCAGGTAGAACATGGTGGTCAAATTGTAAAAGGATAAACATGTTGGATTGAGGTTGTCCAGATTCAATGAACCCGCGGAATCTCATATCTAACTTTCCGCTTGTCTGCCACATACAACCCCCTCCCCCACTGCCTCTCCACTGCTTCGTCACGGCGCGTGTATGCGCGCGCCGATTCCTTAAGTTTCCAAAGGAGTTTGTTTTCATGTTGGATTCGACTTTCAATATAGATTTATCTTATCTTAATTATCAATATTATTTATTTAAATATTTATTAAATTTTTTAGTGAGGTTCGAGTCAAAATTATGATTCAAATTGGATTTAACAAAATATCGAAGACTTTTTATATTTAAAATTTGAATACTACTATTATAAGACTTCTATACCACATATTCTTTATTTGGTATAATTTGATTTGTAAAATAAATTTTAAAATTTGAATCTTATAAATTAAATTTTACTTTTTAAATTATGTGAATGATATGCTCTATATATCGGCTTGAAAATAGAATAATTATTAAATTCCTACTGTTCAATTTCTAATAAATTAAAATAAAAGAAAATTGATATTTACAATCTTAGACTGTCCAAGTCTCACCCGCTTATTTTGAAAAAATTTGATAAATTTATAATTCACATAAAAAAAAATTTTATAATAGATCTCACATATTTTTTAAAAAATGAATATGAAAAACTGTATCTAATATTACTCAAAATAAAAATGATTAACTTTATGTTGCAAATCGAGCTTAAATTTAATATATTTCCACCTAAAATTGAAGTAAATAGATCAAATCCTCCGATTTTAAGCTATTACTTTTATTAAATTCTTGCCAGATTTGTACAATTTCTTAATTTATCATTTCCACACACTACACATCACACTTATTTTTATTTTTATTTTATTTTATAATTTTTTGTGATTTTATTCTTATTAAACTAATTGAATTATTCTACTTAGTATCTATATACTATATATTTGATAAGAAAAAAAAATTATAAATAAAAAATTAGATATAATATATGATGTCCGGAGATAATGAGTATAATTTTTTTTTTAAATGAATTATAAAGAGAGAGAAGGAAGAAGAAGAAAAAAAAAAAAAAATGAAAGTGAGTGCACGTGACGGCCACAAACACGCGGAGAGAGCGAGTGTTCATATCTCTCTCAACCAACTTCTTCTCACACTTCTTGCTCCCTTCGCTTCTTCTTCTTTCTCCTCCTCCTCCAATCGTAAACCCTAGCTCCGTCTAAGGCTTGCTCTTTGATTTCGAGAAGTCATGACAACGTCTTATGGAGCTGCCAACACTGCTCTGCTGAAGGACCCGACAATTCAGTTTCCGACCTTTCGCGGCCTCAGGTCCTCCAATTCACTTGCTTTAACCCGACCCCTGCACTCCGTGTCGGTTCCGTCTTCCAATCTTTCGCTTATTAGAGCTGTGGCCACGGTGCGATTTCCCTCTTATTTTCCTTTTCACTTTGAGTTTGAAGCTCTGATTCAAGTTTTTAGTTAGCTCTGTTTGTATGCCGGGAAGTTGTAGGAGAACGAGAGAAGTTTTACTCTACTGCTGCATGGTTTGTTTCTTTGAGAGGATGAGAGAAGGGATCTAAATGATTTATAAATGAGGGTACTTTGAGCGATTCTCGTTATAAGTTTCTTCTCATTTCTGTCTGTTTCAGTTTTTGGATACTTGTTGGTTGTTAAGAAAATGTAGGGAAGAGCTCAATCCAAGTCGGCCTATCAAATATGTTCTTTATCTCTATGTTTGCTTATAAATGAAAAGCATTAACTAATTTACGATTTCCAAGTGAAAAAAAAAAAAAAAACGAAATATTCGAATTTTTCAAGCTGGCAATAGAAATTTCCTAATTTTACTTGTAAAAAAAATAGAAATTTCCTAATCTGTTCAAATTGGAAGAAAGAGAAGGAAGCCATTCTCGTGGCATGTTGTGTAGTTTTCTCTCTTTTAATGTGAGAGAAAACTATGTGGTGCTGAAAGAGAAATGCTTTGGGTCCTGAATTCGGGACCCAAAAATAGTCCCGAATGAATTTTTTTTTTTTTTTACTTAGTGATTAAGAAAATATTTTTTAATGATGTTGTGAACTTTTTTATTTTTTTTAAAATGTTTATGATGATTAAAAAAATACATGAAAAAAAAGAAAGAAAAGAAAAATAAAAAAATGAAATGTGCTTTTCGGGACACCTATTCGGTACATATTTTCGGTAAGTGTAGTGCTGCTCGTGCTGAAAATTTGTATAATCTCTTTGTTGCAGCCAGCAAAGCCTGACACTGCTTCTCAGACTAAGCGCAGTAAGGTTGAAATATTCAAGGAACAAAGTAATTTCATTAGATACCCTCTTAATGAGGAGATTTTGACAGATGCTCCAAATATAAATGAGGCTGCCACACAACTGATCAAGTTCCACGGGAGCTATCAACAGTACAACAGAGATGATCGTGGTCAAAGGAATTACTCATTTATGCTTCGTACAAAGAACCCATGTGGAAAAGTGTCCAATAATCTCTACTTGACAATGGATGATCTTGCGGATCAGTTTGGAATTGGAACACTTCGTTTGACCACCAGACAAACATTTCAGCTCCATGGGGTTCTGAAGAAGGACCTCAAGACTGTTATGAGCACCATCATTAAAAACATGGGCTCAACTCTTGGTGCATGCGGTGATCTCAACAGGAATGTTCTTGCTCCTGCTGCTCCACTTAAAAGAAAAGACTACCTATTCGCACAGCAAACTGCAGATAACATTGCTGCACTCCTTACACCTCAGTCTGGTTTCTACTATGATGTATGGGTGGATGGAGAGCGAGTCATATCAGCAGAATCTCCTGAAGTAGTGAAGGCCCGCAATGATAATTCTCTTGGAACAAATTTCCCTGATTCACCTGAGCCCATTTATGGAACCCAGTTCTTGCCAAGGAAATTCAAAATTGCAGTTACTGTGCCTACAGATAACTCGGTTGATATTCTCACAAATGATATTGGTGTTGTTGTTGTTTCTGATGATGAGGGGGAACCTCAGGGATTCAACATATATGTAAGATGAACGAATCTAACAGTTCCATGTTTACTTCTATGGCTTATAATTGATAGTTACTTGACATTCCTGTTGCAGGTTGGTGGTGGTATGGGAAGAACACATAGGTTGGAGACCACTTTTCCCCGTCTTGGAGAACCATTGGGTTATGTGCCAAAAGAGGATATACTATATGCAGTGAAAGCTATTGTTGTTACGCAGCGAGAAAATGGAAGAAGAGATGATCGGAAGTATAGTAGAATGAAATATTTGATCAGCTCCTGGGGGATTGAAAAGTTTAGAAGTGTTGTTGAGCAATATTATGGAAAAAAGTTTGAACCTTTCCGTGAATTGCCAGAGTGGGAATTTAGAAGTTACTTGGGATGGCATGAGCAGGTTTGTTCTTGTTGATCTGTACTTTTGTATTTTTGTGTCTATAGTTTGTCCTAAGGTTTGATAATGTGAATGCCCCTCCTACTTAGTTGATACTGTCCCAAATCTTACCTTTTATTATCAAGTAATTACCTGTAACTTTTACTTTAGAAAAAAAAGTCATTACCTGTAACTGCCCCTGATCTATGCCATGTATTCTGATAATATAAATCTTTTAACAGGGTGATGGCAGTTTATTTTGCGGGCTTCATGTTGATAATGGTCGAATTGGGGGGAAAATGAAGAAGACATTACGGGAGATAATAGAGAAGCATGATTTGAGCGTGCGGCTCACACCAAACCAGAACATAATCTTGTGTGATATTCGCAAGGCATGGAAGCGTCCCATAACTACAGCACTTGCACAGGCTGGTCTTCTGGTGAGATATTCATTATCTTTAGCAGATATCAATTTGATTTTGTGACTATGCACTTTCTTTCCTGCCAAATCTTGAAGTTGAATGTCCGTATGGCTATGTGCAATCGATGGAACTGTTTGTTTTAATATTAAAGGCGGTGCTCGTACTGCTCAATCAAAGCAATAACAATTGTGAGAAAGCCTATTGTTTCATGTCTGTGTCATGAATCATCTTTTTATGCTAAGTTTTAGAAATATCAACTTATCTTGATTATTGTCATACCAAAAGGTCGGTTGCTTACCAATCTTACTAAAACAATGACCTGTTTCTCCATTGAAAGTGAGGTTTGGAGGAAAGGAAAAAAACTGTAAATTATGGGAAGTACAATAAAATTTGGGTTGCATCAAAATACTTTTTTTTTTTTTTTTTTTTTTTTTTCTATCTGATTCAAGATGCATGATTAAAATATTACGCAGCTTTATGATAAATTATTATACTCATCTAATTAGTCCTAAGGAAATAGTTTTAGAACAACAATTTAGGAATAACTTTAGATTGCAACGAATGATATTTTTGAGGAAAATTTAGATACATTCATTTATACTTTGGAATGTATCATTTCGAGATTTCTGTTCTTTAGAGATTTAAGGATTTAAAATCATGGGATAATTGGCCATTTCATTATACTGTCTGCTGTGATTATACAGCATGCTCATATACAAGTCGGCAGGTCAAACGGAAGGATCATGAAAATCACTAATTTCTGATTGATTGGTGAGATAACCAGTTAGAAGAACAGAAAAGTTACATGGGATCTTCCGATTGTTGTTGCTTTTCTTTTTAATTGTTGATAAGAAAAAATGGATGAGAACTGTTTATCCTGAGAGATAGAGATAGAGATAGAGGAGAGAGAGAGAGAGAGAGAGAGAGAGAGTAAAATACATGAGAACTATATTTGTATACACTACATTTTATTAAATAAGTTAGTATCCAGAATCTTCTTCCCTCTATATTTTTCTTGTAAAGACCAGTTGAATTTCAATTTTACCTATATAAAACATTACACATTGTTTGATTACCATGGCATATCCAAATTCGCAGCTGTCAGTCTGTTTCTCGGATAGGTGGTTTATTTTTCCCATTTTATGATCTTGCATGGGAAACCATGTGATTTCTGCTTCACCATATTTCAACAGATGTTACCCTTTATTATGTTTTTCTGTTCAGTACTCTTGATTTTTTACCCTTTATTATGTTTTTCTGTTCAGTACTCTTGATTTTTTTCTTAGTTCTAAGGTTTTCCATTAAACTTTCGTTGGAGTTGTGATAATGTTTTATTGTTAAGCAGGCTGCAGGCCTTTCTTTATTTGTTCTTTATCGTGCATTTGTTTTCTATTTGTTGGGATTGTGTTTCATCTTGGGAAATACATTGACTGGTTTTTGGTTGTCTACAGCAACCTCGGTTTGTAGACCCTCTCAACATAACTGCAATGGCATGCCCGGCCTTTCCACTTTGCCCACTTGCAATAACTGAAGCCGAACGGGGAATACCTGACATCATCAAGCGGGTCCGGGCAGTATTTGAGAAGGTACAATTAGAACTAGTTTATATTCTGATTGAGGGAAGCACTAATACGTGGAATATAATCTCAGTCTATGTAGGGATTAGGAGTCATTATGCATATTAATGGGGAAAGCCTTTTCTGATTTCAGGTTGGTCTCAGGTACTACGAGTCCGTTGTTATAAGGGTAACAGGTTGCCCCAACGGTTGTGCTAGACCATACATGGCTGAGCTTGGTCTGGTTGGTGATGGTCCCAACAGCTATCAGGTATCATAATTCTTGCTCAACCTTGTTTTTCTTTTCTTCTTTTATCCAATAATCAGTATTTATGTTAAAGTTATGAGTTCCTCTTTTTAATATGTTATAAATACAGGTCTGGCTTGGTGGAAAACCCAATCAAACTTCATTAGCAAGAAGCTTCATGGATAAGGTTAAGGTTCAAGACCTTGAAAAGGTTTTGGAACCATTATTTTATCATTGGAAACGCAGAAGGCAACCCAAAGAATCGTTTGGCGAATTCACAATCCGCATGGTGAGTAGTAAATCAACTAAGATTCTGCATTTTATTGTTCCTTGGTCGTAGATGAATGGCCAAGTGATTGATGTGAACTGCAATTATTATATTCTCTGTCAGGGATTCGAGAAACTTAAAGAGTTGGTTGACAAATGGGAAGGTCCAGTGCTAGCATCATCGCGATACAACCTTAAGCTTTTTGCTGATAAGGAGACATATGAAGCTGTGCACGAACTTGCAAAACTGCAGAACAAGAATGCGCATCAGTTAGCCATGGAAGTCATCCGCAATTTTGTTGCTTCCCAGCAAAATGGAAAGGGTGAATGAGTTTGCCATGTAAGTCATTTGCAGTTGTTTTTCCCGCTTAACGAATTGGCTAAGGGGAATGACTAATGAGGAACTATCGTTCGTCCTGTCTGACCTGTTACTCTTCGGTAACAGTTGGAGGGAGTGGATGCTGGTTTGGTATCATTTTTGTATCAAGTTCTCTCTGTTTTTGTTTTGCCGCAACCCTATATGTTTTATTTGTCTGAATTTTGTATCCAGCTTGCCATTTCGTTGAGTGTTATTTAATGTTGCTTCATAAGATCTCAGTTCCAAACGTTGATAATTAAATCTGGGTTCAAAGACTTGTGTTAGAATTTGCAGCACTTCTATATGTTGGGGGCTGCAAAGCTTCCTGGAAATCCTCCGACTGCCTACAGGGTTCCACCAAATGACCTTTGCAGACCTTGAACAGGATGTAGTTGATCCATTCGAGCGAGTTCATTCCTGCCTTTTTAGTGCTATCTTCACTTCAAATTGTTAATAAAGTAGCTCAAATACCTTCCCAACCACGATGCTTCTCAAACTCATTCTTGTTTACTACACAAAATTAACAAATTTTAATGGAAAAATGTAAATTTAATGATTTTATTAGTATTTTTAACATTTTTTTGTCATGATATCATGTCAAACCAAAACCTTTTAAACAGATAGATTTCATAATTTAACTAAATTAGCAGCAAATATGTTTATTGATGGCAAGAGCATGTATAGCGAGAATGCAGAAGGCTTAGGCTGTCGAATTATTGGTTTCTCCCGCTGACTTTCCCAAGTGTGGAATATTAGTTTTCCAATCTTAGTATCTTACTCCACTAGCATTAATTCTTCTTGGAGATGTAGATAAGACCCATTGATTCTCTTCTACAAAAGGGAATTTTACTGTCCATTCATTCAATTCGGTTCTTAGACCTTGGGACAGCAACTCTTTTTCTCAGGAAGAGTATTTGGTTGACCAAAGCGCCTCTAGGAATAGCTTAAACGTCATGTTATTGCTACTGATTGATGCTGCATGTGTAGAAAAAAGTGATGAAATCTATAGACCACTTCCTCCATTGTTAGGTTGCTAGAATCCTTGTCGAACTTCTTTGGTAGAGTTGGGTTTCTTGGATTATGCCTAAAAGAATACTAGACCTCTCTGGCATATGTCATTCATCAAATTGCAGCAGCGTGGAAGATGGCTCCAATATCTGCTAACTGGTGTATTTGGCGGAAAAGAAATTGTAGAAATTTTGAGATCGCCATGGGGATGATGGATGAGGTTAAAACCTTCTTTTCAGTACTTCATTTCTTTTGGCATCTCGTGTGGACTTAATGTGTTGGATCTTCAATCTTTTTCCGTTTCTAATTAGGATTGTCTTTTGTATACTAAGCTTTTGCATTATTCAATAAACTTGTTTTATTTTCATTTTTGATCATTATGAATGACATTGCATCATATATCTTCGGAATTAAGATACCTAAAGGTTCTACACAGCATGCAATCTGGGTGTGTAGGTTGACTTCCTCGGTTTGGCGAGGGGCTCTGTCGACTGACTGCCACACTGACCTCATTTTGAGGCTCAGATGTTTAAAGTGCAAGAAGAAAGTTAAAATGAAATCAGAGGACCATTTCCAATGAAAATGATACAAATATGCATAGAGTTACATCTTTTACATTTCCCTCAGGCTAACCATAAACAACAATTCAAGGAAATTTATCAAACGGCTAGCCTCACTTGCGACAGATACGTGCAGTAGGCATTGTGACACAAACAGGTGCATACTTCTTCTTGGCTTCTGGGGTACCCCGCTTTGGCTCTTCAGCAATGGCAAGCTTGGTGACAGAGAATGCTGCAGTAGCCGCAGCAGCAGCAGCAGCAGCAAAGACCAAGTCCCTCCTCCCACTGCTACTCTCTTCCTTGCTGTTTTGCTTGAATTCCAAGTTGGCTTTTTCTGCATCTGTGGCTCTTGAGGCCTTAGCCACAATGAGGCCCGGCCGGCGAGCAGAGGTGGAAGCTGGAAGCTTGGTCACAGCTGAGAATGAGGCAGTCATGGTCATGGATGCCATCTCTGCACTGGGAATATTATTTCTCTGTTTTGTTGTCTGAGTAACGAGTGACTACTAGATCAGGGTAGGAGTGAATTGCTAGTTAAAAGTGCCAACAATATGAGGCAGTGCATGTTAGAAGGAAGGGCTTCATCCATTTCCTTATCCAAAGAGATGCGTGGCAAATGGGTTTTGGCCACGTGTTTATTTTTATCTTTGCTGAAAACTCTTGGTTCCAAGAACCTCTTGAGTGATGCAACAATATCGGTTTTATTTGCTTCATCAATGATAATATTTACCAATCTCAAGTCCAAAGGTATAAAGCTCTATTGAAATCAAGAGCAGTCCCTCCTTCTCCTCATCCTGCATAAGAGTAGTGCTACATCTACTTACAGTTTTACTTATATTTTTACTTACAAGACTTATTTTGTTAGTTTTCTTTTGAAATTTAAATTTTAAATTTTAAATTTTATGATTTTCAACATATCAATTACTAATATGTGGAGAAGTTGGTTTGTTGTAAGTTTTTCTTAAGTACATTTAGCATTTTTCATATATATGAATACATATGCATTAGATTTCTAAAAACAATAAATTATAAATAATAAAATAAATTAAAATAGGGTCATCCATGGATTGCCAAATTCTTCATTGAGCCTCTGAAAGAGACGGACAACGATTTTTTTTTTTTTTCCCATCACAGTATGATTTAAAATCAGTATTTACTTCATGCTTAACTAAAAAAACTATCATAAGTTTATTCTTTTTTGAAACTTAAAAAGAATAAAAGCGTCCTTATATAAATTTTTTACCAGTCCTTGCATAAATTATATTTGTACTTTTAGCCTTTACGTTCCTAATTTTTCCCCGCAATTTTCAACAATTTCATATTTGATCTGAACCAATCAAGCAACTAACAGTACGCAATTTTATATTTATTTCTTCAAGCATGCATACAAACGCCCCCCCAAAAAAAGGGATTTTCAACCAAAAAATCACACTATACATCTTCTTGACTTCTTGTATAAGCACTTGAGTTTCGCTTGATAGCCATGACCCACAATTGGAGAAATAATGAAGGCAGAAAGAGGAAAACTCATGGACATTGCAAATAAACATTAATACTTGCATGCACTCATCATTCCCTGATGTTGACCTCATGAAGATCATGGCAAAAAGACTTTTATATATGATTCTTTGATAGTACTTCATGTTCATGAATTGTTTATTTTCTTCATGAAAGAGCTGTTCCCTCACATTCTACAAAATTCTTTTAGAAAGATAACAACACTAGTACTGCAGACTATCAGGAAATGGGAGGGCATATATATGATATATCCTTCCTCACATCTCAGGTAAGGTTATTCCTTCCAAACCTTGGCACACTGAAGAGGATCTCTCCTGTGATTGATGGCAACTTTTCTTTACAATCTCATTTTCAGAAGCAGAAAATCTCTTCTCCATGGCAGCTTTCGTCTTTGATCTTGAGCTGTTTCCTTCCATTTTCTCGTCTGTATTCTCTTTGTGTTGGGAGGCATCTCTTTGGCTGGAAAACTTTGCATACATTTTTCTGGTCCTTGCATGGAAGCTCATATGCCCTCCAAAGGAACTATAACTAGAGAACCCCTTACCACAATCTTTGCATACATATTTTACATCGTATTTTTTTGGAGCTGCATCAGATGAAGTCTGAAAAACTTGAAATGAGCTAGGACCAAATGTTTGTTGGTCCCTTTTGGGGGTTGGAATTTCCAATTGGTTTCTCCTGAGAAAGGAGAGAGTACTTCTCATAGTTCTTGTTCTATGGCCACAGTTCTGAAGGTGATTTAGACCATTTTCTAGGTATGATTGACCAAGTCTATTTCCAGAGCCGTAACTCATAACAGAAAGATGAGCCCATCTAGAGTTTGGGAAATGGACAAGATCGTTGATATTCATGATGCAATTATTCGAAGGAAACACAGATGTTTTTGAGGGTATTCCGACATGGCTTGTTTGGCTTATGGCAGGGATATGGTTGTTTGAGCCAGCATGAGCAAATTGTCTGTTGTTACTCAGGGAAAAGCTAATAATATCCAAGCCATCACAAGAAAAGCAAGAAGAATTAGGGACATGAACAAGTTGGTTTTTCAAAGGCAATGAGGCAGAACCACCTCCAAAATCAAGCAAACCAGTGAATCTAGAAAAATGAATCTGATTGTTGACTATGGGAGCAAAAGAAGATTTTACCTGATCATGATCAACAGGTAAATTCCCAGAAGAACACAAAGTAGTTTCTTCTGGAAGATTAACCACTGGGACATTAATCATGTTGGTGTTCATTGGAGGTACCATTTCCAGGATTGGTGAGGAATAAGCCAAATCATGATTTCCATCACTAGATAGATTGCTCATTATATCTAGCACAAAAGCACTTTCTGGCATTGCAGGAACATCAAGTTGTGAAAACAGGAAGTTGTTTGGATTACTACTCATTGGACAAGAGATATTCGGAAGTTCAAATTCCTTTCCACATGGATTGGCCACATCAAACCATGCTTCCTCATATTTTGGTGGAACATCCTGATGATCTTGTTTGCTTTCCATGGAAACAGAAGACATAGCTGTTTGCTTTCCCTACCCAACAGAAGTGGAGAAGATTTGGAACGAGCACTAAACTCAAAGAAGGATGTTCTTATATATAATGGCTGATGGTGGCCTTTTCCCAATTTCAGCTTTTAGTGTGGGGGGAAAATCCTTGATAAATTCATCTTTTAGGGTCGAAAGGAAATCCCATACCAATTTGTTTTTTTTTTTTTTTTTTAAACAATGATAAAACAAGCTCAAGCACATATAAGCTTGAGGTTATGCCAATAGTAAGAGGTTTTAACTTCAAAAAACTCAAGATCTTTCTTATTAATTACACCATACATTATTCTATAGCTGTTTAAAGTCAAGTTTGCTGCAGCCAATCCAATCACAATGAGACAAATGGAAAATTAAAAAAATATATATATATAATAACCGAAAATGTAGGTGAGCAAAGCCTAAGTTGCCCCATAATGATGGTCATAAAAGGTCCAACTCACCAGATATGAGGTAGCTATTACTTCTATGTATAGCACCCCCACTGATTTCAATAAGGAAAGTATCCTGTACATGACAAAGGCATAGAAGTTCAGCAAAATTACTGTCTGTTATATCTGAATAATGACAAGTACAGCTTAAAAGAAATAACAATGAGAAGTACAAATAAAAAAGGTCATCATTGGTTAAGGAAGCATTTATTACATTTTTTTTTTTAATTTTCATTCAGAGAAAATAATAAATATGTCAGGAGAAGTTGATTTTTTTTTATTATGGACAACAATACCCTTTTGCAGTGTCAATTAATCCAGAATATTCATAATAAGAACATCAAACCTTGTATTATTTATTATTTGCAAATAGTAATTGAAATCTCTAATTTTTTATTTAAACTACAAAAACTAAGCTATCCCTCTAGTTTATAGTGGTTGCTCTCTATAATTTTCTTATCTTCTTTTTTTTTTTTTTTTTTATTGAGCATGTTGATTTTTTTTTTTTTTTTATATTATCTATAGCCTTAATATACTCCAAGAAAAAATACAATACAGTCTTGCACTTGTGAATTGTTCTTAATTAGTCAACAAAAATGAGAAACAACAAAATCAGTATGAAAAATTAAAACAGGACATTAACATTGAAATGATATACCCATTTTTTTAATCCAATACCAGCCTTTGTGATTTGACTTCTTGAACCTTTTGAATTTTATTGAGATTGATATGTGAAAAAAAAATGAAAAAGGAAAAGAGAGGGAAATAAAAGAGGGATATTTTTGGAAAATAAATATATCCATGCACAGTAATTGCATCATTAACTTAGTGTATATACCTTAATTAATTGCCAACGAAGTTCAACATGAAAATCTACTCTGTCATAGCTTGCCAAATCATAATAATGTAAAATGCCAGTTTAATAATTTTTAAGCTCATGCATTCTTAAATTGGAAAAAAAAAAAAGAAAAAGAAGAAGGATTCCAACTCTATGATGACTTGTGTGATTGCTTCTCTTTTCAATGCATAAATTTTCGAGGAAAAATTTGGTTCAAAATCAGGGGCATTATTGTCATTCAAACAAATAATACGTAGGCGGGAGTGCGCGGGAAGTCCCCGAATCCTCCATTCAGGACTGTATGTAGAGCTGCTCTAAATGAATTGATTATTAATTGCAACTTAATTCTCTTTTTTTTTTTTTCCATTTCCTAAAATGGAGTTAGTTTTATTTTATTTAAATTTGCACATTAAAAATGGAAAAATTGGTTTGATTTAACTCTTCATTAGGAAAAATATTTTATCAAATAAATGTTTCACCACATATTGCAATCCAACAGCCACCAAATTAAATCATCAAAATAATGTCATTTGACACAAATGAAATCTTTCAACCTTTCCTAAGGTGGGTTTTTTGTTTTGTTTTTTTTTTTCAATTTAAGCCTATTTACTTTGGCACATTATATATTATATAAATAGTTAAATATTCTTTCTTCTCACTCAAACAAGTTTATAAATTTCTCAATACTAACATAGAAACAAATGAGAATAATAAGTCCATACATATTTCTGGGTATGTCCAAATAATAGGTAGGAGCGTAAACTGAAACATTCTAGAGCTATAAATATAGTTATTAATTCGTTAGGGCATAAATTTGAAATAAAAGATCAAGTTGTTCAACTGGAATTTTGGTGTTCAACATATTAACACTTTTATTCTATTAAATGATCTATTTATTCTATAATGTCTTGATAATATAATAACTTAGTTATAAAGGGAATTTTTAATTTAACAAGTTGGGCTTCTAAGTTCTAACAAGTTCTAACAGAAACTATCAAAGGATGATTAAAAAAAAGAGTTAATTATAAATTAGATGGATTAGTACAATAAAGAATATTGTAGCTAAGCCTGGTCATGGTTTTACTTAATGTAGATCATAAAAAATTAAAACCACATGGTTTAAATAGTAAACAGATAATAATAGAATAGTAAAATATCATTACCCTCCTTTTATTTTTTGAAACACACGTGCTCTTTGCATTATTTATTTTTCAATTTCTGTTTTTTTTTTTTTTCCCTCATAAATCATTGGGGGTATGAGTTTTGAAGATACGGAGCATTTAAAATTGAATGTGGTCAAACAGTACAGTTAAAAAAAAAGATGAGGTAGGTACAGTCCTACAGAGTCCACATATCTTGACAGGTAGAAGAAGAATGTAGACGACAAATACACAACCACCATCATGTACGACATAGCGTTTTGTCGCTTAGCTGAATTGTATTTCTTTATGATTGAAACATCGACTTGACTTGCAGGTTGCTCTCATTTGCAAAAGAAAAATAATGAGAGAATTACTGTTGTATTACAACTTATTTATAATTTACTAATAAAATAATATTATTTTTGTTTTTGACTTGATGGATATAAATTTAATAAAAATATATATTATATTTAAAGTTGTATATAAATTATCAATAAGTTGTAAGCCTATCAAAATATTTCCAGTAGAAATTTAAAATCAACAAAAGAATATTTCAAACTAAAAAGATAATAAAAATGTATTAGTTTTGTTTTCAAATATTTATACAAAGTTTTTGAAAAACTAAGTTATGGCAAAGGTTATGTTTGGTTAGTGAGGTCATTTCAGATTATCTCACTGCTATTTATTATTATTTACAAATTATTTACAATTTTTTTATTACTATTCATTATTCTTTTACTCTTATTCACATAAGTCTTGATTCAATATAAAGTTAATTCGAAAATTGAACTTAAAAAAAAAAGAGTAATGCAACATGTAATCATGGAGTGCGTAAATACCGTACAGTCATTTTAAAAAAAGAATAGAGTCTAATATTAAAAAAAAATTATGTGAATTTCGTATTTATTCATTTTTTTTAAAGTGATTGTACAGTATTTATGTACTCACGACTGTAACTATTATTTCTAAAAAAAAAAATTGACTGACGTTTAAGGCAAAAATCAATGTGCATAATGAAGTGTAGATCCATTGCAGAGATAAATTAATTCCGTCAACGTATAAGACGATGGAATTCTCATTTTACATTATGCTTACAAATAAAATAATCAAAATATCTCGTGTTTTGAATTAATTAAATGGAAACTACTAATTTACTTGAAATAAAAAGTGTCTTAATTAGACTCCAGAAATAAAAGTTCGAAAAAAGCTAGATGCAATGCATATTTACTTTATATTTAAGTGATATTACATGTTTGTGGCTGTGTGTGGATGATAAAATTACTTCAATTTATTTCAAATCAATCGTTGATAAGATTCATTATTTTTTTAATTTTTTATAAAAAATTAAAACCACTTAAATTACTTTATACATTCAAATATATATCTCAATTTATTTATATTTAAACACATATTAATGAGATCTATAAAATATTACTATTTATATATCAATTTATATATCTTAACATCCAAATTCAACTTAATAAAATAATATTTTTTAAATATTTGAAAACATCAAATCAAAATGAATTATTTTAAACTATAGTTGTAAACAAGTTGTTACTTTATCGTTTTTGTACAAGAAAATCCCACAACAGAAAGCAAAACACTGAATCTATATATCTCGAAGTGGCGGTCGAAGATCTCCAAGTACCTTTTGCATTCTTGAAAAGGTTGTGTTAAGGGCAAAAGTCGTCCAACAGGCCGGAACGAATGAAAGAGTTATTCCCAGTCTACGGAAGTGGCTTGTTCACTTGACAAAGTGATCTAAAGTCCATGGTGGTGGTTAAGGTATCTGTACGTATATCTAAAATAATAAATAAATAAAAAATATAGAAAATATAAATAGAAAAATAAACACATGGATATATATGATTTAGTATAAGACTTATATCCACTAGTCGTTTGGAGGAAAAATTTATTATGATAAAAGTATTTTACAGTCTTTTATACCTCATTATATAATGGGGATCCGTGACCCATTTTGGTCTGGAGAAGATAATCTCTTTTGAGCTCTCACCATGAAGTTGAAGATGATGATGACCCACTTTTCCTATTTCCTAGAACCGCCTTTATTAAGGTCTCCTAAGTGGTTTGTGAGAGATACAATTTTATGTCATCTCACCCTATACGTGTCTGACTTGCTTTCCTTCATGAGCTTTTGCCTTATCTAAGAGCATGCATTCACAATGGTTCATTTATCTTATTATTTAAAATACATCATTAAAATATATTTTTTTTCTATTTTACATATTAATTTTTACAATAGATCATATATCAGCTTATTTATTTTTTTTTCATATTATTTAAATATTTTTTATTCATAATATTTCTTCTAACTTTCAATAAATTTATAATATCTTCATATATTTTGATATTTGTAATATTTCTTCATATATAATATTATATAAGTATCTCATATTTCAGATTAATCTAAATTTAAATGCCAACCCACTATTATGGAATGTTGGGGGTACTTCAAAATTAAGGAATGTTCTCAACGGTGGATTGTATGCACTAGTAGGGATGCCGCTGGTTGCACTGGCGGGCCCTTTCCCAATTTCGCTGTGAGAGGCGTTGTCGAAGTTTTCTGGCTTTCTAGAGGATTACTGTATCGTTCTGTGTTACAAAGAAAGAGAAAATAATTAAAAATATTTTAGAATTGTAAATAGTATTTTCTATATCTAGAAGATTACTATAACAAAATATAAAATAAAGATAAAATTAATAATATGTTCATAGAATGAAAGCAAACAGACAAAAGTATAATTAGTCCTCCTGCCACAACTTTCATTAATTACATCAAAATCAGGACTCTTTAAACATGGTGCAGCATGCATGCATGTTTCACTCCGTATCATGCAAGAGGATTCCAACAACAAAGCTTCACAAAAGGGTACATGAAGATCGAGAGAATTTAAATTTAATATTAAAATAAAATGAGATGAGATGAACTCAACGAGCTGGAATGTGATCAGGTTGTCTGCATCATGAGCTGCATGCTCTGCATGTATATAAATAAATGAGGAGCCAAATTAAGCATGCAAAGTTGTTCATGTAAAACAACCTTCATCATCAGCAATAACTTCAACGGCACGGACCATCTTTTATTTATTTATTTATAATTTATTGCTGCCGAGTACTAAATATATTAGACAGTGACACTCCCCCCACCTTGTTCTTTGTGACTGACTGCACTTTCTTTAAAGCAATTGAAAGCTATCCCCATCGATTCTTCCCCTCAGTCTTCGTTAAGATTGCGTTTAGATGTTAAAACAAATTGAATTGAATTGAATTAAATTGAATTGAGATAATAAAATATTATTATAATATTATTTTAAAATTTAAAAAAATTAAATTATTTATTATATTTTATATTAAAATTTAAAAAAATTATAATGATAAATTAAAATAAATTAAAAAATATTTAGTAATCAAACGTATCCCTAGTGTTGGCATGTACGGTTGAAATATTATTAATGAGACTTATTTTTAACATGAAAAATTCTATACATTATATTATTATTTTATTATATAAAACGTGACATTTATTATTATTAAATAATTTTTTATTATTTAATAATGATAAATATATTACATCTTATATAATTGGATGAAAGTGAGATAAAAATATGATATATAACATTACTCTTTATGCTAAACTTTCTACTCTGAATTGAGTCTTACGATATGTTATTGAGTATTATTAATCTTATTGTAGAGTTAAACTCCATTTTTATTGTTAATTGATATCACTTTTCAAAAAGAGAATATATTAGGATTGAACTTCAATTAGTACCATACTTCTCGAACAAATAGCAATAAAAAAGATTCCAAGCATCATTAGGTCGAGGTTTAATTTTCTTACTTGCAATGATCATAGTACCAAGAGTACTCTTTTTGTCTAGCTCGAGCTTTACCCATAACTTAATAATTTATTAAAAGATTCATTGTTGGCTATCGAATTTCATTGCTCAATACTACATAAAGATTAACAATTATTTTTTAGTTTTTTGTGTACGTTTAGATTCGCCTCTCTGTGTACAAAATATAAATAGAGTGAGCTTTTTGAAATTGCCAAATGGTGGGAAATGGATCATGAAAGTCATGTTGGTCGGTTAGATAACAAAACTGAGTAGTACTCCACAAATTTCTTAGTACAATTACCTCGTGAGGTTACGCAGTTCACGTGAAATAAGGTTAGATATTTTATTAAAATTGAGTGAAATATTATTATATTATTTTTATTTTTAAATTTAAAAAAATTAAATTATTTATTATATTTTGTATAAAAATTTAAAAAAATTGTAATAATTATATAAAATGAGATACGATAGTTTGATTTTATATAACCAAACCAGCTTAGTGTTAAACTAAACTGGCCAAAACTCAATTTACATCAAGGATAGGATGGGGTAAATAAGATCACTTGCATATTGAGATTATTTTTCAGTTCAAATACTTTCTACAATTTGAAAGAAGATAGAGTTTTTGTAGATTATAATATGTGGATTCACTGCATTAAATGTTACATAATGCAGATTTTAATATTAAATACAGTGAGGTTAACATACTATATTTATTTCTCTGCAAATTATAAAAAGCGTTTGGATAAGATCAGAACTATAGAAAATATTTATTCAAGCAGCTTTGCCCTATCACTATTTTATGATGTAAAATGATTTATTTCAATATTTCGTGAAATAAAAAAACATGAGATAAATATTTATTTAAGTTTTTGGCATTCTCATTTCTCATTTGTCACATGGTTTTGGTGATTACATATTTCATATGATCGATCACAGCAAACTCAGACTTTTATATAATAAATGATCAAGTTCTTAAAAAATGACTAGTTCCTCCTCATCTCTCATATCATTTTGCATGAAAATTCAAGAATCCCGGTATCCAAACGGAAACCAAATCAACAGACTTCTTGTTTTTTTTGTTTTTTGTTCCTATTGAAATTAAAGAACAAAAATGCTAAATGTATTAATTAAGAAAAATTTATAAAAAATTTACTTCTTCACGTATCAGTTAATAATATGCTGAAAATTTTAAAATTTTAAATTTAAATTTTAAATTTTAAAAAAATGTTAACAAAATGAATATTATAAGTAAAATTAAAAATAAAATATACTAGCACTACTCATTAAATAAATGAAATAAATGAAAGGGGCAAACTGGTCACAAAACAGAAACAAACAACAACTATTAGTACAAATCTTTTTCAAATTCCCATGCAGCAGATATATAGATGGTCGAAGGAAGGAAGTTAAATTACTACAATTTACTAAGCAAAAAGAACACAGCTTTCATTTGAAATTCCTGTTCTTTCATTTTAACGAGGTTGCACGCCTATCGTCCTCCAGCTCTCTCTCTCTCTCTCTCTCTCATCGTGTTTTCCAAACCTCACGAGAAAACCACCGCTAGATCTCTCGTTTCAAAACCCCGAAAGGAAAAAGTTGGTAACTTGGTGTGCCAAAGTCCAAACTCTCGCTTTCACTCTCATCCTAAACCCAAAACCACCACAAAACCTCATATTTTCGAACCCAAAAGCTAAACAGAGTTGGTATCATACGTAGAGAACGATGTCAACGATAAAAGCAACAAGGAGAGCAAAATGGCAGTACCCACCACCCCCACCAACCCCGAGAATCCTCCACTTGCCACGCCGGCCTCGACGGAGAGCCCCCAAGAACGTGGCTTCAAAGCCCGCCGCCACTGAGGCTCGGCGTGACCGTAAGGGAAAGCTGGAGGCGCTGTTCGACCAAGAACGTGTGTTTGCGAGAACTGGGGTTCCATTAGTGTTGTTGGACTACGGTGGTGGTGAGGAAAGTGAGAGGAGGAGAGTGAGAGTTGAGGAGAGTAGTAGTGAGAGTGGTAGTGGTGGTGGTAGTGTGGCAGAGGAGAAGTGGAGGTTCCAAGCAGAGATGTTAAGGGCTGAGTGTAACTTGCTGAGGATGGAAAAGGAGATTGCAGTCAAGAAGTTGGAAAGAAGCCGAGTGAAGATGGAGAGGACTCTGAGATCGGCTGTTCAGACTCTGGTTTCTGTTAGTCACACTCCTTTTTTCTCTTTTCTCTGTTTGCAATGTTTTTCATATTATTTTATATGGGTATAGGTTGCCAGTTTGGCTGCCGAGAAAATGTAGGAAAATAAAAGGAAAAATAAAAAAATGATACATAAATTTTTGAATTGTTAAGTTTGGAGCTAGAGAATCCGAGCTCAGGGAAGAGAGGAATAATGTCAGTTAACAATTAGGTAATATATTGTTCACTTTTCTCTATTTCCTTCCTTTCTTTTTACTTAAGTCTGTCAGTTTCAAGGCAATTAAGCAGAGATGCTCTCTTATTAAGGCTGTGAGAACGGAGGAGATGGATGGACTTATGATAGTCATGTTTACAGCTTTTGGTTGCTGATTGAGTTAATGATTCCGTTTGAGCAAAGAGAAAGTTTCCACACACACACACACACGACCGAGTATATGAAGGACAGCGTTCCAGTTAATGGTCAATCCATATCCACGTGTCACATTAATAGTGGTGAAAGTGGCCCAAAGGATAGATGGCAGTTTGAAATGTAGTGGGGGCGTTCAAATATAATAAGGGTAATTTTTCCTCTTTGTTGAATGTGTATCGATCATTTCCATGAAAGCTAGTAAGCGACAAAATCTGGTGGGGGAATAGCACCATCCCTAAGCTTAATAGCTAGTAACCTGTTTGGTTTGAAAATAGCTCTAACAGGTATGCCTCTGTTCGCATAGTTGTTACCTCAGTTTGTTGCTTGTCTTGTAGTTAGAACCTGGTACATTTTGTCACCTTTTGAATTTGCTTGATAAAAGTATATAGGACAAGACAGGACAGGCAATTTGATGATGGTCTTTTCTTTATTCCCCCACTTGTCTCCTCCTTTGGCAGATTAGCTGAAGGCTCAGTCTTTTCTTTTATTTTTCCACAGGTGTTTCAACAACCAACAAAGGTTGTAGTTTTGATACGAGTTTCATCTGATAACTTGGGGTTGGTGATTGGTTTCTATTTTGTAGGGGAGAAAGAAGATTTCTGAAGAAAATAATTTGAGCATGGGATTGGAGGAAGAGATCCAAGATTTGGTAGAGAAACTAGAGAAGTTGCAGAGGAGCTCAGAATTCAAGGATTTTGAAGTTAGGAACTTCAGTAATTTTGATAAACAGGCGTCTCTTCTTCGGAGACGGCTAGAGAAGTTTGGAGCAACATCGGGTGAGATATGCTTGAAGGAGATTCGGGAGATGGCAGAAGCAAGCTTGTCAATGGAAACAAGTTGTGAAGTCAATGAGTGCTTGGTTTCAAGTGGAAAAGGCAATGTAAGAATGATCTGTATTTATTCTTATATGTATTTTTCAAGTATTTTGATGGCATAAGACTGCCATTCGATTATTTTAACTCCTTTGACTGTCCCAAAAGAAAAAAAGTAGTCATCTCATAATTTTGAATGATCATGATTAATGCTATTATGGTTTCTGAAAGTGAAAAGTTATCCTTAACTAACCCTTATAGCTTTATCAGACAAAGTGGAATTTTTACTTGTCAAAAAAATAGTTTAGTGGAATTTTTTGTCTTCTCGAGGCCCATGTAATGGAATATTTAAGGTCAATTCTGAGCAACTATGCAAAGCTTTTTCATTTTCAATTGATATATTCTCCTTTTTGGTTGATTCTTAACACCCGACATCATTGACATTGTAACACTTGTTTTTTGCTCAACTTTTTCAACATTTGTAATCCACATCAGTAAGTGGGTATTATTGTTTGGAAAGACTCTGCAGGTTGAGATCCTAAGAAGGAAAATGGAGGCGTTGTCAAAGGGCATTTTGTTGGACAGGATGGAAGAGGAGTATAGATCAATGCTTTCTACACCACACAGCTCTGTTGCCAGTTCCGCCTCCTCTTCCATGAGAATTGAGTTTCCTAACTCATCTTCTACATCAGCAAGACAACCTGAGCAGGCACAAACTTACTCTCTGTTTACTAGGCTTCTTCATCATTGTTTGACAAACACATCGTTTGATTGATATAGTTTGTCTTTTGATGGTTTATATATGTTCTGAATATTTTCAATAACTTGTTGACATATGGATTTCTTACTGGTTTGTACTACATAGTTTTAAAGCTTCCCCAGATCATCCTAACTAGAAATTTCCCGATTTCCAACCATTTAGATGCACTTCCTTGAGGCAATTAGGTTGATATAAAACTAATTTTGTACATTAGGTGAATTTCTTGTAATTTGCATTGGACCTTAAAATCCTCCATGCATGTCTATTTTTATTTTATTTTTTCAAATTTCATGACTAACTGATTGGGATATATTTCTCTACAGAAGACAAAGTCCCCAGAAGATAACTTGTGCTCTGGACGTTGCAAGGCTATAGTACGAAGAATTGTAGAGCAAGTTCGAGTTGAGACAGAGCAATGGTCCCAGATGCAGGAGATGCTAGGACAGGTGAGGAAGGACATGGAAGAACTGCAGGCCTCCCGAGACTTTTGGGAAAATCGAGCCCTCAATTCTGATGATCAAATACAAACTCTACGCTCTACTGTAAGCTTTTCCCTACAGCAAACCATAGCCATCTTTCTTATGTTTTATCTCAATATCTATAATGTGATTTTCTTGTGAGTTGTAACTAGATTGAGTTTTTATGCAAAAGGCTCTTTCAAGCTATTTTGGGTTAATTTGGTTCTTTGGGAAACATCGCTTGAAAACATCATTGCACTTGTCTGGTTTTTCCTTCATTGGGATTTAGTTCTTTAAACATCTAAATCTTATCCTTCCTCATCCTGGTTGACAACCACCAAAAAGCATGTTAGAGAAAAATAAGACCAGGTTAGAGGAATTGGTTGTAAAGAAAAGGAGTAATTTGTTGAGGAATAATCTCACATTGACTGTAGAATAATCTCACATTACCTGTGCATAAAGTCTTGGACATATTTATAAGGATTGAACAATCATTTCTTGTTAAACCGATTTTATGAGATGAGTTAGATCCATGAATTTCTTTATAGTATCAGAGCCTGCCACAGGACGAATGGGGGCCGATACTACTTACCCTGTGACTAGGACTAGAAAAAAATACTAGCCTGCACGTGAGAGAGGGTATTGAGGAATAATCATATATTAGCTGTAGACAAGGTCTTGGACATGTTTATAAGGAATGAGTAATCTTCTATTGTTAAACCGGTTTTATGAGATGAGTTATGCCTATGAATTCTTTCGTAATCAGCAAGAAAAATGGAGAATGATATGCTTTTTCATGATTTTTACAAGGCCTGAAACTTGCATATTTCATGCTTCTTAAATATCTTATCAAACGTTATCTTAGCTAAAAAGATATCATGTTTCTCATCAATAGGTTCAAGAATGGAGACACAAGGCTATGTCATCTGAAAGCAAGGCAAATGAACTACAATTGCAGATGTCCGAGATCCGCAGAGCGCTTGAATGGATGAGGAAGGAGCAAAACTCAGTAGTTAGCGAACCCATAATTGGGCAGGATGCACAAAACGAGACGGAGAAGCGAGTACTGGTTTGTCGCTTGAAAGAGAATCATTGTACTGATGATAATGCCAATAAGGAGGTCTCAAGGGATAGAAGAAGAATACCACACACATCCAGCAGCGGATTTGTGGCTCAGAAACGATTGCCTTTTCGAGATATTGGGAACTCATCATCGTTGATAAGGCAAAATAGCAAAGCTGTGTTCCCTTTGCATTGCCCCTCCACTTTCAATAGAGAGTAGAACTTTGAGAGTGAGTCTGAGTCTGAGACTCTCATATTTTAAATAGTTATCAAATAGCCTGTGGTTAATTTGTAGGAAGTTTCTTTGTGTCTTTTGTTGAGCAAATGGTGCTAATCTAAGAAAACCGGTACAATCGGACAGGCCAAAGCTTGAAACTTTCAAAATGTAGCTGCCATTGAAATATCAAATATTTTCATCCTAAAACTGGTTATGTATGAGATATGTGAAGACAATTAAAAGAAGAAAGCTAGTTTGGATTCAAGATACCAACTTTAAGCAAAACTGCACGTCCTCCCAAGCAACATTATCGAGCCTTGGAGCATAGTAGAATGTACTTGAAAGAAAAGGGCATCATTTGCAACACAACTATGTGAATCTAGCCCTAACATATCAAGATGTTCAATAATGACATATATAAGCTTTAAATGTACAAGTCTCGTACCGACTTAATAAAAAAATAGACCTTGTAATGAAAAGTATGAAAAACAAACTTTTTCTAATAAGTCCATTTTTTTTACACAAGACTTGTACATTTGAACTTGTTCCCGACTTTACTTGGAATATTTCTCATTCTTGATTTTGTCATTTGTAGTCGCACTAGAATTACATGTTATGGTTTTTTTGTTTTTTTGGATAACTTAGTTTGTATGCTATTAGCAATATTTATTTATGTATTTATAAGGTCAGTAAATCCGTGTTTAATGTTGTTTAGAATCTTAGATTGCCCTTCCTAAAACAATGAAGGAAAAAAAAAATGCTTTGGATCCCGAAAAGTGTCCCGAATGGATTTTTTTTTTTTTTTTACTTTGTGATTAAAGAAATGTTTTTTAATAATGTTGTGAATTTTTTTATTTTTTTAAAAATGTTTATGATGATTAAAAAAATACATGAAAAAATGAAAAGAAAAATAAAAAAGTAAAATGTGTTTTTCGGGACAATTATTCGGGATATTTTTTTTGGGATGTGTAGTGCTACTCAAAAAAAAAAAAAAAAAGCCCACCTAGTTAAGACTAAACCAACCAACCAATGAAGGTGGTGGTTCAACGGTCCATGAGTTTGACAGTGGATACTAGGTCTTAGGTTCGAATCTCGCACGGAAAGCGCTCAGAATTATTGGTAATCCATTAGCTCATTGACCATTAATATCCTCGTCCTCGTGAGACTGGGATCAGGTTATGGCTTAAGTCCGACTTGAGAGCGACTGTAGTTTTCACCATCTAAGCCCCTCTTGTGTGGCTCCCAGTGAATTTAGTGACTGCGTTTAGATGTTGAGTTGAATTGAATTGAGATGATAAAATATTGTTATAATATTATTATTATTTTAAAATTTAAAAAAATTGAATTATTTATTATATTTTATGTTAAAATTTAAAAAAATTATAATAATAAATTAAAATGAGTTTAGGTCCAAACTAACCGTAAGTCTACTATAGTCACCTCCCGGCGGGAAAGCCATCTCTAATTGCTCCATCGAACTTTTCTTTTTGCCAAGAAAGAAAAAAAAAAAAAAAAAACTAAGCCAACCACGATGTTCCACGTGACCGGACCTGATTGTTTAAATCGTTCGTATTGTCAGCCTATAAATTCGACCTTCTTCCTACACCTGAGCCACAACGTTCCAACGCATCTTTTACTATTTCCGTTGCAGTTTCAGATCGAAGATTCTCACAGTGAGTTCGTTTTCATTTAGATGTTTCGAACTGCCGATCCTCTGTCTCTATTTGCATTTATATATTCTTTCTTGTCTTGTCTCTCTAAATATATATGCTGGTCAATTTTTTTTTTCTTTTCTAGGGTTCGATTTGTGCTTGTGTGTTCCTTGGATTCATTAATTATATAGCCTGCTATTGGTTTATTAATTTTAAGTGTTTATTGCATACTTGAAATGAGTTTGTTCGATTTTTTTGTTTGTATTGTGATTTATTTGGGAAAAGAATGATACATTTGGGGCCTGGGAAATTACCCATAGGAGCCAGATTCATTTTGTCATATTTTGTAGACTAAAAAAAGGGACACTTTTCGTATTGGTTAAAGATGGAGGTTGGCTGTCATTTTTTCTTTTCATTTTCTGCAGGTCTGATTGAATAGCGAAAGTGATTTTTTTTTTTTTTTTTTTGGGGGGGGGGGGGGGGGGGGGGGGGGGGGGGGGGTGTTAATTTTGTTTGTGACTGATATAAATGTCGCCACAATAAAACAAAAGTTTTTGCCTCTGGGCGTTCTTCTTCTGTGCTGGGGATCTTCTTGAGATGGAAGTCATTATATCTTGATTTAGGCTAATATAATTGGAGCATAGTCTGTCATGTGGAAAAAAAATTTCACCGGCTGGGAAATTTATGAAGACCGGTTGAGATACTCCTACATTGTGATGTAGGAGTAATTTACATTATGAAGACCGGTTGAGATACTCCTACATTGTGAACTTTTCGGTAATTACTTTTGAGTAAAGTGCTTACATATTCTACAGAAACCTAATTAAAGATAAAACTGGTAATATAGTTTGTACCCATGATTATGATGTTATGGAGACTAAGGTGCCCAAATTAATTGTTTTGATTGGCACCGGGTGTCTTAGAACAGCGTCCTGACTAATCCTAGCAGTGCACAAACCCTTGGTAAGGAGTTTCCCGCAAATGCACCTCAGGTAATTCAAGGGAAAAATCTCTCAATCCGATGGCTCCTAGAGATTGTTTGCACCAAGAGGATTCGAACGTTAGACCTTGGAGGGAGCATACCACTAAGACCAAGGCCTTTACCACTTGAGCCACTAGGGGATACTAAGGTGCCTGAATTAATGACATATACGATTCATTATTAAAAGGTTGAAAGTTGTTGAAAGTAGAAAGGAAAAAAGTGAATAGATTTTAGGTTTTAATCTTACCTAGTCTTGTTGTAAAGATGGAGAAATAAAATATAGAACAAGCATTTCGTTATCGTGAAAGAAGAAGAATGTACTGCTATTTCAAATAGGTCAGCTGAGTGGGTAATGTCATGATAAGATGGCTTTACTTAGGACATGATAGATGCACCTCGTCAATATAATTAATTTGCTACATTTCCTCATCTACTTTGTAATGTAAATACCTTCCACCATGTCAACATAATCAATTTGCTACAAATCTTATCCTCTGCACTTTTCTTGAGTCTTGGTTCATGTATGTACCATGTACCTTGTAGTTTATGGTCTCTACATTGCCATTCAAAACTAAATTCCTTTCCCTAGATTTTCTGGAGCTCAATCCTTTCCTACTGCACGTGATCGAGATTTCTGATCTGTATAAAATTTTCAGCTTGTTGTGTATGTAAATAAATTTGAGGCAGCTTGAGATGTTTTTCCTTTCTTTGGTAAAGCTGAAGTGTTTCATATCAGTGACGTTTCAGAAGTACCTTTGAGCATGGATGGTGATAGAGACTTACTTATACAGAGCATTGAATCAGCTAATTTGTATCTCAGTTACCCAAATCCCATTAACTCTTCTCAGAACCATGATTATATTCGTTCTTTTGCTCTGGAACATATGTTTTTGGGTAAAGACAACAACTTATTTCACTGCCTTGACACGTGTCTCTTTAAGCTGGCCTTTTCTCCTATCTCCTTACACTTGATAAATATACTCCTGTAATATTTTGTGGTTATGTTTTGGCCGTTCAATCTATTTTTCTATACTCTGTAGTAGAATTGACTCTGAAGCTTATTTCTAGTTGTAGTTTAAGCACAGTAAATATAACACACCCATATATATCTCGTTAAAATGGGTTATGAATTATGATACGAAAAAGAGTTTGAATAAAGGAAAAGACCAAAAATTTGCATTAGCATTTTCTCTATCTCTTACACATTAATCTCAATGTTCATTGTGTGATGTCTTATTATGTTGTCATTTTAGAATTTTAATCTTGCATTTGGTACTCACTTTTTGATGCATGGGATTGAAATAGGCTGCCGTTATTTGCATTTTGGCACTGTCTTCTTTTTACATAAAGTGACTATTTTTTATTCTCAACTCTTTCAGTTCTAACATGGCAACGAAGTACATTGTAGGAGGTATTCTGGGATCTTTTGCAGTTGCGTATACTTGTGACTATTTTCTTGCTGACAAGAAGATATTCGGTGGTCCGTTCCAGTGACAACTTTCTTGGTTAGCTACTTTATGGTTATCAATCGTTTTGCAGTTTGACAGAACTATTAATTTTGTGAGCAGGTACCACCCCCAAAACTGTTTCAAACAAGGAATGGCAGGAAGAAACAGATAAGAAATTCCAGGCTTGGCCTCGTACTGCAGGGCCTCCTGTTGTGATGAATCCCATCAGCCGTCAGAATTTCATTGTCAAGTCCCGTTCAGAATAGTGAAGCTTGCATCTTTGGCAAATCACTTGCTGAGTTTGTTTTCCTTGTTAGGCCTGGCTAAGCCGTGCTCATAAATTCTTCTGTATTCCATTAGACTCGGCCCCTTAATTCGGGGGTAAGGTAGGTTTTCAAATGATGCCAGATCTTAATAACCATTGTCGGGACATTTCTTTGGCAGAATGTTCCTCTTCTTTTGTTATTAGATCTTTTAATAATTGATTTTATAAACTGTTTTGCTTCATTTTTGAGGATATGGAATTTGTTTCTACCATCTGCAGTATTGCCAACTTCAAACTGTATTCATTCTGTTATTAAGTGGGAGTATAAACATGTACCATTCGAAGCTCAAGTTTCTCCTTGCCAACCTTACTGTGTTTGTGCATATTTTATTAAGGGGGCTGCTTCAGAGACAAATGGATCTCACACACTGATGTGGCACCCCCTCCATCCCTCCCCCACCCCCCCCCCCCCCTTTTTTTTTTTCCCTCTCCCGTGCCTCTCCCCTCCCGTCCTTCCCCTTTACCTCTCTGTCTCCTCCCTTCCCGTGCCCGCCATGGTGGTCAGGGACCACCTCAGGGCCGGCAAAAAGAAAAAAAGAGGGGGGGAGACATGTCACACTGCCACATCAGTGTGAGATTCCTTTGTGTCTATAGTGTTTTCTTAATGGTGGTCTGTCTTGCGTGGAGTTTTTTTAATTGGCCATTCTGTCACTAATCCTGAGATAACAGTGTGCTTGA
Organism: Juglans microcarpa x Juglans regia; assembly: GCF_004785595.1. Taxonomy (NCBI): domain Eukaryota; kingdom Viridiplantae; phylum Streptophyta; class Magnoliopsida; order Fagales; family Juglandaceae; genus Juglans; species Juglans microcarpa x Juglans regia. Next base: position 20,087,911 of record NC_054607.1, on the reverse strand, counting down.
ATAACAAGTTGTTTCAGTGCTCGAGATTTGAAATATAAAACCATCAGAGCATAAAACCAAAATGGAACGTCCCGTCCCATGACTGGGTTGCCCAAATTATTCAAATTTAATTGTATTATAAGATCCAACATGATTACAATTGAGTTAAACATACCATATGTAAATCAAGGAATGAAAGAGTATACTATTTTTCAATTAGCATTCCAAGAGAATCAATAATATATCACCAGCATTCATATATTAGAAAGATTTTCAGGGTGCTACCAATATTTCTTGTATTCATACTGTCCCAAGTGTTGTCCCATACTCGTGCAGAGTAAATCCTAGAAACTAGAGCTGTTCACCCTTCCTTAAAATAAGTTGTAAGTTATAGCTCTCATGTCATTACATTCAAAACTTCCCTTCCCTAAAGGTTTATGGTCAAAGATCTACAGGTTGAAAGAAACCAGAAACTAGAGTTTATATATAAAGCCTAGCAAAGCATATACCCTTTTATCAAGTTTGAAATTTCAGTAGCACTAGTATTTTATTTAGAGTCGGCTGTAAGAGAGGACCAATCACCCGTGCTGGGTTCTCTTTTCCAAAATTCCAGGCAGTTTCTTGGGCCAATGTCTTGGAAAGCGCATACCATTGCTGGAAAAACATTCAAAATAACAGCCAGATTCATCAAAGAACCAATGAATATATGATAGTTATTATTTGGTTCCCTGAATTGTACGTGATCATAAAGGGCATCAAGGAGAACAAAACTCAAATGGCAGAGCATGCATGCATTAGATTAGTGCAGAATGTTCATCATTAAAATATTCTATTGCTCTCATGGACAGAACGAATTTATAAACACATGATGAGTTAAACCTGCATCATGATGATGGATGCCATTGTATGTACTTCCACTCTTCCCAATTCCCAACCCCTTGCCTTTAATGTTCTAGCTTTGGATGCATATCTCACCTCCACAAACAAGTACACAAACTGAAACAGAAAATGAACCTTGAATTTTATCCCATCCATACCAAATTGTCTGCCCACTAGAAAATCCCAACTTTTTAAGAAGATATCATTTCTCCGGCCCGTTTGGATTGAGGGATGAGTTGAGACGGTTTGTGAATGGTAGTGATATTGGTGAGTTGAAATTTGTGAATAATAATTAATAGTAGTGAGATGATCTCATCTCATCTCTCAATTCAAACCAGCTAGTCTACATGATATAGAAAGTTTGTTTTTCCAGACATTTGAAAGTAGAGAAATTTACGAAATTTTTAACTTGATACAGTCACCCAAACAAAACACTTTAATAGTTCAGTGTATATTGGAATGACAGCAATATAATGGCCAATGATTTACATGCATGACCATCTTTTCCTTACAAGAGTCGGGATTTGAAAACCAAGTCTCATCAATGACTACATCAGGAGTTGGAGGTCTTCCAGTAGTGTATGCAACTGCAGCTACAGAACTACCCGTTTAACAGATGAAGACTTTGCACACGACTTAAGAACATTATCGACAACATGGTCTCATGGGGAAAAGGTACTGGGAATAAAAGAGAAATGATAAGAATTACTCTATAACAATTTGTTTACAACTATGTAATAAAATAATATCATTTTAAATTTTATTTTGACTTTTACTTTTGATTTGATAGATTTAGATTTAACAAAAAAATATTATTATATTTAAAGTTGTATATAAATTGTGGAAATGTTGTAAGTTTATCACTACTCGAAAAAAATCGAGTAGTAGTGCATTTTTTAAGGGTAAATATCAAATTTTAAAGAAAAATTCTTCTCATCAGCTACTATTCACCACCTCACACCCTATGAAAAAGCTATAGGTGTGAAATGTGTGAATAAATAATGACTGACACATAAAATTCCTCAATTTAAAAGACTCATCAATAATTCATACACATTTTTCCTATCCAGGTGTGTTGGACGACTTAATTAGTGGCTCAAGTAAAATATCTTACAAATGAATTACAATGGTATAATAAGATAGCTGAAAGCTTAGAAACAAAATTAGAATGACCTCCTCGTATAACTATAAACTAGTAGTACAGAAATTAAGCAAAATTGAAAAGAAAAATTATATTTACAGTCTTACAATGTACAAGTCTTGTGCATTAATTTTGAAAAAGTGAATAAATCTAATACTTATATAAAAAAATTATTTTTTTAATAGAGGACTCCACGTTTTTTTAAAGAGAATGAACAAGATTTACACATTCTAAAATTGTAACTAGCATTACTCAATTGAAAAACACTTCATAAGAGATGACACACTAAACTCACAGGTTCTTCTAAAAAAATATAATAAAAATATGCACATAAGATTTTTTATAAAAATAAAAACTCAACCTGAAATTTTAATAAATTCTAGAAAATCTTTTAACTCAAAAGTTTACCAAAAATCTTTCTAAGAATCAAAATATGTGTTTTCCGAAAACGAATAATGTAAAGTTTTCTCTAGGGGTGTGTAACCAGTCCGGTTCGATCTGGTTTTAGACAAAATTTAGGACCAAATCGGTATGTACCAGTTTTGTATTTTTCAAAACCGATTACGCACCGGTTACCCTCTTAAACCGGTATTTCCGATTTTACCGATTTCCGGTCCGGTCCGGTCCCATTTTTTAAAATGTAAGTTTGTCATTAAGAAATAAAAATATGTTAATAAAAAAAAAATTGCTTCAAAAAATCTGTTCCTATTACAAAATCTGCACTACTAAAAAAATCTGTTTTAGTAAAAAAATTAGTATTAGTTATAAACTTATATATTAGTATAGCTATATAATATATTAGACTATATAATAGTATTAATATTATACTATTAGTATAGTTATATAATATATTAGACTATATATAATATAATTTAATATATATATTTTATGTTTAAAGCATATGATCAATTAAATTTTCATCTTCAAGATTAAAATTTTATTTTATAAATTATAATAACATTATCTTATATATAATTATATTAATAACATATGATCAAACAAATTACAAATGTTCATATTTAAGATTAACATTTTATGTTATAATTTATAAATTATAATATGAAATTATTTCATATATGATATATAATTATATATAAAAATTTCACATCTAATTATCTATATTATATATAAAACTTATATATAAAATATTAATTTTTATATTTTTTTCCCCGACCTGGCTTGGTCCGATCCAGTCCCGAAAATTGTAGAATCGGAACGGGACCAGTTCCGGCCGGTTGCATAATTCAAGAATCGGTTCCGGACCGAACCGGTTCAAAACCGGTCCAACCGGTCCGGTCCGGTTTGGACCAATTTTTCAGTTTTCCGGTTTAAATTTACACCCTTAGTTTTTTCTATTATCTCTTATTCATTCTAAATTTCTAATCCCCCTTTTATTCTTCTTCTCGACTATATATTTGAATGAATATATTGTGTTCTTAGTTGAAGAAGAAAAATTATAATTTGTAATTCATGATATGTTATAATCATGATGTGCATTAAATATCCTCATATTGATGAACATGTTTAAATTTAGGGTTTTGTTATATATCAACGACTATTCACCTCCACATTCTACACCTAATAGCTTTTTTTTTTTTTTTTTTTCTTTTTTTTTTTATAGGATGTGGGTGTGGGTGTGGAAATTGTGGTTGATGAGAAGAATTATTCTTAAACTTGTACGTTTATAATGATGTTTAATAGTGATACTTGTTGTATTTTTATATATAATATATGTAAATATTTTATTCCCAAAAATGAATATGTTTATCAAAATTTTCTCCAAAAAATAGTAAATTTTAAACCAAATATCTTCAATAAAAACATGGTTATTTCAACTTTTCATACAAAAATCAAAACCACTGTAATAAATATCAAAATCTTACAAATTATATTCAAATGTCTTGTTAACTATACCAATCTACTTTCACAAACACAAATACAAAACTTATCTTTAAAAAAATAAAGAAGAATTATTCAAGTTTTTCTCTCATTTCCCAAAACCCAATTAACATACATCTAAAAAAGAATTCACAACCCTTCTCAAAATTCTCTATAACCAAACATAGAAAAAGATTTTTCAGGTTTTTCCTCTTATCCATTGTTAGTTATGACTTGAAAAATTAGGGCAAAGGGTGGGTACTACTGAAACATCATACATAACATCCATTGACCATAGATATTTTTGTAGACTAAGAGGCATTTTATTCTAGTAATATTTTATTTAATTTTCAACTTTCATCTCAACTCATCTCATCTCAACTCACTATCCAAACCGCACTTAAAACTCTCACATGATGCATATATCTCTCATGAGAATTAGATTATCTAATTCGGTCAGGCAATTAGGGAGTATCCCTATTTACAAATGGTGAAATGTATGAAACATTTAAGGGCACAATTTAGCTCCAACATAATCAGAAAGAGCGAGCACATTCAGTAGGAAGAATTGGCTGTCTTCAGGAAGCAAGTCTTTGGCACAATGCCAGGTTTGTTTTCACAAATCATCTCATTTCATTTCATCTAATCTAATCATTATAATTTTTATAAACTCGCACACAAAATATAATAAACAATTCTAACTTTTTCAAATCCCAAATTAAAAATTTTATTTAAAATTTTTATTATAATAATATTGTATTCAACTTTCATCTAAGCTCTTCTGTGTAACCAAACAAGGCAGATAATCACGGATATTCCATTCACCAACCGGTCATGATAATGTAGTACAAAGTTCTACTCAAAGACCACAAATCACAGTGCTGCATAATCACTATCCAATTCGCAACAAAGTGAACATCACCCTACTAACTTGTAGTTTGGGAGACAAGTTACTCCTCCAACCAGAGCCTAACTATGTATATCTAGATCTTATATCAAACACCAATCAAAAACAAGGATGCAGGTAACACGTATCACCAGCATTTTTATTGATTAGAAAGCTCTGCACGGGTGCTAACAATACTTAAAAATTAACGAAGTTTTTTTCCTTCAAGCTGTCAACGGTTTCCTTGAGGCTCACATCAAGAGGAATGAATTCAATACCCAAGCTTTTTGCCTTCTCTTTGGACACCTGATATGTTGGCACAAATGGCTTATCATCTGCACACCTGTCAAGGGTTTTGGAAAACAAAAATGAGGTGGAAAGGTTTATGTAGAGAAGTTGCAAGAAACAATGATGAGGACCTCTAATGTGGGGTTTTTTTTTTGGGGGGGGGTGTTAAATGTGGAAACAAGAGCAATTAAGGTCTCATAAGGTATCCAAAAACAGACAATGAACGAATGAAATAAATAAGGTGATAGAGGTAATAGATATTGATAAAAATGTCGAGAAAGAGAGGAGAGGAGAGGGAAAGAGAGAGAGAGAGAATTCCAAAATTAGGCCCTCCTAGACCTAATTAGTCTACCTTGATAGGATCTACCAACATAATTTTTTGGCCCAACGAGATAAAATGCCTTAATAATTAATATCCCATACGTGAAATCAAGGAACCATGTCATCTAAAAAGGAATGTGCAATTGGAGCAATTACTGCTAGTGGCAAGTATCACTCGAACATTATACCTTGAAAATAGAGGGAAATAAACACTTACTTCTCTGGAAGTTGTAAAGAGGGATAAAGCTCACGTAAAATCCTCACAACTTCAGAATAGTGAGCAACTCTCTCAACTAAACAATATCTTCCACTGGCGGAAGGGATTTCATATGCTTGAACATGGGCATTAGCAACATCTTTGACATTAATCCATCCAAATGATAGATTGGGAAACACCTGTGCTCCTGCATCAGAAGAAAACAGATTAAATAAAGAAGAAAAGAAATATACTTCTGGCAATGGGAATTTCAAGTGTATCACATTGCAATAGCTATCTTAAACAAGTAGGGATAATACCATTATTACAGGACAAAGTACCTCGTACAAGACACATCCACACGTACACATGCTCACAAAAGTATTGTGCAAAGGATGAAGAGGACATATTAGGTTCATATTAAACTGACTGATTTTTTTTTTTTTTTCCTCCTTCCAGGTACTAGGAGAAATCCTGTACACACAGCTACCCAATTAACTGCTATATCACACTAGTAGGTAATAAAGCCTAGACACAGGAGCTGCTCCTCACCTAGATACCAGTTCAATTAAGGGTTTCAAATCCCGACACACCCGAATATCTAAAAAACTGACGTTTGGGGGACAGAAGGGACATGGTAACTTTCTAGATACGGTTGCCCAAAAAGCTCTTCCAAAGCCCAACCTTCCACCCTCCACTGCCAAAGAAAACTTGCCACTGCCCCTTGGGAAGTGTTCTTAGTTTGTCACTGGCATGGAGCACACCTGCCAGTCAAGCGGACCCAGTAGACTCTCAAGCAGCTTGGTTAACATCCCATTTCAATAACAAGGATGGGTTATGCTGTTCAACCTTCCTTGAATGAGTCATCAAATATAGCTCTCATCACCTTTCGACAAGATCTACTAGTTGAAATAAATCAGAAACCAGGATTTATAAAAAACTTAAGCAAAGAAAATACCATTTACTAAGTTGGAAATTGCGGCAGCACTAGTATTTAGGGTTGGCTGTAAGAGAGGACCAATCACCATTGATGGGTTGATTGCAACCATGTCAAGACCGTTCTCTTTTGCAAACTTCCAGGCAGCTTCTTCAGCCAATGTCTTGGAAACCACATACCAAAGCTGAAAAAAATATTCAAAAAGAAACCCAGAGATAAATGAACCAATGAACATATGAGAGTCATTAATAATTTGGTTACCTGATTTATAAGTGATCATAAAGGGCATCAATTTTAGCAAAACCCTAATTGCAGATCATGACAGAGATAGACCAGAACAGGATGTTCACAACTAAAATAATCTATTCCTCTAACGAATAAAAGAAAATAACGACATGTGTGACTAGAAAAAGCTGCATCATGATTACAGACCACATTCGATTTTACTACCAAAGCCCTCCCCCCCCCCCCCCCCCCCCCCCCCCCCCCCCCCCCCCCCCCTTCCCTTCCATCCTCTCTTCCCATCTCTCGTTCCCTTTTCGCCAAACGGAAAAAAGGGATATACAAGTTATAAAAAGAAGCTTCAAAAGTAAGCATGATCAGTGGCAAAATGTGGGACTCAGATGGTTTACTATGGCTTTCTTTCAAGTTTGTTGAGACATGATCGAGATGACATCATAAGGGTATTCCAGGATTTTTTATATCAATAGTCAGTTTGGAAGCCTTAATGTCAAACTCATTACCCTCATTCCTTAAAAAAGTTGTAGAAGTGGATGTAAAAGACCAACGGCCTATTATTCTTGTGAATGGGGTGTACAGCATAATTGCCAAAGACCTTGCTAATCGATTGAGTAGGGTGATTGAGAAGATTTTATCAAAATCACATAATGCATTTGTTAAAATAAGACAAATAGTAAACTTGGTGCTAGTTATTAATGAATGGCTGGATAGTAGACTTACTTAGGTGGACCAAGGGTATTTTGCATGTTAGATATTGAGAGGGCCTATTCTCATGCTAACTTGGAGCTTCTATATTACTTGCTAGGGAGTTGAGGCGTCAAGGATAAATGGAGATATAGGGTACGCCATTGTATCCCTTAAGTGAGTTCTTTCTGCTTTGGTGCATGGCACTCCTGCAAGTTTTCTTTAGTAGTTCTCGGGGTTTTTTGTTATTGTTATGAAGATTCTCAGAGAATGTCATCACTTATTAGGTTTTGGAATAGCGTCTGATGTGGAGAAATGACACTCAAGGAAACTTTCCCAAAGATGTAAAATATTGAGCGTGTGCAGGAGACTTCAGTGGCTGATCGACTAGATTTTTCTAGTGGCTCCCTCCCCTCAGTGGAATGTAAATTTTTTCAAAGAAGCTCATGACTGGAAAGTTGATGTTTTCACAGAATTTTTCAATCTCTTGTACACGACTAGATTATGTCTTCAAACTTACTCATCAAAAAAAAAAAAAAAAGACGTCTTCAAAATGTAGACCAGACTCTTTCCCCTTCCAAGAAAAGAAAGCATATTGTTCATTCCTTTTATCATCTCCTTATATCTCAGGACAATAACTTGTTTTCTTGGAAGAGTATTTACAGACCAAGGTGTATTTAAGAGCAGCTTTTTTTGCATGGACAGTCTCCTTAGGGAAGGTCCCTACCATGGATAACTAAAGGAAGTAGAACACCATTGTGTCAAATTGGTGTTCTAAGCACAGAAATAGTGGGGAATTTGTAGACCACCTTTTACTCCATTACGAGGTTGGTAGAGCCTTATGAAATGACTTCTTTTGTAGAGATAGGTTGGCTTAGGGTATGTGAGAACTGAGAAGGACAGTAAATCTCTTAGCAAACTGGAGGGTTATATGGCAGCCCACAAATTGCAGAAGTATGGAAGACTACCTATGTTTCTAGTTTGGTACATTTGGAGAGAAAGGAAAAACAAATTTCGAGAACCCGCAGCTGACGTTGGAAGCAAAAAAACTTCTCTTCTTATATGCTCTTCCTTTAGACATCTGTTATAGATTTCAATGGGTTGAATTTTCATGCTTTCCTTGTATGTTTTTCTATTTCTAAACAAGTGTTTCTCTGGTATACATCATGTGTACTTAGGCCACACCTTTTGCAGTTCTAAATAAAATTTCAATTACTTGTCAAAATCAAATTTATAAAACGAAAATGATATGCAGATTAATATATGGAAAGCACTGATAGCCTGATAAGAACCCATCATTTGTACTTCCACTCTTCCCAACATTCAACAGCCTTGTTTGGGTATGAGTTATTTCAGAAAAAATCTCAGATTTTATGGCTGAACCTACTCTTCGGCTCCCAATTTCCAAAGCAACACTTTCACTCATCACCAAAATAATTTCTCATCTTTCAAAAGAAATATAATTATCTAATCATTTGCCTCAGTTTTCAGGACAATTTAAAAAAATAAAAAACTAAAAAAATCTCGAAAATTTAATTGTAAACATCTTTTCAGAGGACCCCACTTTTACAAAACCCAATAAAACATATCTTAAAAATTGTCTCCATCCAAACATAATATCAACAAACCCCACCAATTTCAAAAAATCCCATAAAAACGCATCTCAACAAATTTCTGAAAAATATTGAGATTTTTTATTCATTAAAAAAGTATCAATGATTTAAGTAGAAAAAATATTCAATCCAAACAAGGCCTAACGATTGAAGGGAGTTTGGGACAATATTATTTTGGTATCGTCCAGTTAGTGTGAAGTAGGTTTCGCCTTTCCTTTATCGTTCTAGCTAAACATAGATGTTGATGATTATTGATTGCATAACCATCTCAAGTACACAAAATGAGAAAATAACCATTCATTTTTTATCCCATCCATACCAAATTGTCCACCAGCTAGAAAATCCAACTTTCAAAAAAAATATATCATTTGATCCATTGTACTTGTTATGGAAAGTTACAAGTTTTCAAAATTAACCTGTTTAAGAAAAACGCAAATAGAAAAGGAGCACCGACTTTTTAAATATTGTTTTTTTTATAAGTAAACTGACATTTTAAATATACTAAAGGATAAGCAAGGAAAGTATCAAACAATTTATGTCAATTGCCTTTGAAGTGAAAAAGATTTTTTTTTTTCTTTCTAACAAACTTTTTTTTTTGAAGTGAAAAAGACTTTTCCTGACATTCCAAAATAGATTAATGGACAAAATGGAGTATAAGTTATCCAGACTATTGAAACTGAGAATATTTCAAGTATTGGAGAAACTGTGCCATAACAAGAAATGATTCATACGCATAACCTTCTTTCATTTTGAAATAATGGTAATAGCACCTACATACCTTTGCTTCCTTACAAAGTTCAGGATCTGAAAACCAAGTCTCATCAATGACTACATCAGGAGTTCGAGGTCTTCCATTATATGCAACTGCAGCAATAGAAGATGTCAAGACTACCCGTTTAACAGATGCAGACTTTGTACACGAGTTAAGAACATTAAGTGTTCCCTTCACTGCAGGATCAAGTAGTTCAGCCTGAAAGATGAAGGCAAAGATAAGATCAATAATTAGAGGGAAAAAGCAGCAAAGACTATCATTAACAAAGAAACAAAAGTCATTTAATTGTTTATAAAGAAAGCTTGATATTCTTATATTTTCACATTCAAAAGATACTTCAATATCTTACAATCATATCTTAAGTAGGAAATCAATGTTAGCACGTAGGAAATATAATTCCAGGCAGCATTTTGTTAATAAAAAAGTGCATAGTAAAGGAAAAAGAAAAAAAATTTGATAGCAATAGCAACAAGGTTGACATTATTAACTTGTAGATGACGAAACAGGAATTTACACAAGCCATGCTTCACAAGTTCTTTGTGCAGGTAATAATGTAAGGAGCTATGATTCACAAGATAATGACATGCAATTACACAAGCTACCTTTCACAATGATATTGAAGGGCCTTAAGGCATGGGATTCTGTTCTTTACAGTTAGATATACTGTTGTACAGTTTTTGTACAAAGAAGATAGAAAGGTATTTGGGACTTCAACCCAATCCTCAAGAACTTCGCCTTACCCAACTCCAATATAATCACAAAACCACTATGTTTATGATTGTTTACCAACCCATATCCTATCTCTATCAAAAGCAGATCCTTTGCAATTCTAAATCCATTTCACGACTTAATCCTCCACCTCTAGAACCTCATTTCTAAGACTCATTCCATCAATAAATGATAACTCGCACACTTGAAACAACTTAATATTCAAGAAGAGTAAAATGGGATTAACCTCTGGGTCCTTGACGTCATGATAAAAGGGAGATGCAGTATGGAAAACACCTTCACAGCCCTGAATAGCAGCATCAAAGGAACCTTCTTCCAATAAATTTGCTTTGAACAGATGAAGTCTCTCCTTAGCTCCATCAAGTGCAAGTAAGTGACTTGTTTTTTTTGGGTCATCTGCAGGATATAGAAGTGAACTCAATTAGAATACCATACTTGTTTACTCGGAGAGTCAGAATGAAAAGGAATTAAAAAGGAAAAGACATGTCAATGCATCACCAAATAGCATTGTTATTTCTCTATTGATCAAAAGCATCCAGCAGCACCACGCCTGAGAGTTTTTTTTTAAATTATTCGGAATTTTGATCTTGAGATTTTCAAGCATCACAAATCCAAAATAACATTCTTATATCATATCATTAATTCTACTATTACCGTTTTCGTCATCACTACCGCCGCCACCATCATCACCACTGCCATAGCCACCAGCACCATAACATTGTAAGCAATTATCACCAAGTCATTAGCACCAGCATTACCATCACTGCTATAAATGTTATTATATAATAATTTGTTCATTTGGAAATGATCTTATCATATAGTCAGCTAGATTACAACATGGAGGTGCAGATGGGATCTTTTAGAACCCTTCCAAGAAAGGGAAGTTTATTGTTCGATCTTTCTATCAGGTCCTTGTACCTCAAGATTACATCCCTTTTCTTGGGGAAGTATTTGGAGTCCTAAAGCACCTCACCATGGATGACATAAGAAAACGTTATATCATTGTGACAGATTGGTGTTATATGTGCAGAAAAGCAGGGAATCAATAAACCACCTCCTCCTCCATTGTGAGATTGCCGAAGTCTTGTGGAATGACTTTTTTTATAGAGTTGGATTGGCTTGAGTAATGCCCAGAAGAATAGTAGACCTCTTCTCCAGTTGGAGAGGAGATGTGATACACCACAAATAGCAGTAGTGTGGAAGATGGCCCCAATCTATATAGTTTGATGTATTTTAAGGGAAAGAAATGATAGAACTTTTGAGGATCGTGAAAAGATTTTAATGGGCTAAATTTGCATGATTTTCTTGTCTCTTTTTCATTAGGTGTTTCTCTTGTATACATCCGCTGTACTTGGGCTATGGCTTTTATGTTTCCTAGTAATAAAATTTTCCATTACTTTTAAAAAATGTTCCCGTCCAAACAATGGACATCACAATTCCCATCAATTTGATATAAACTATTCCAAATTCAAAATCTTCATCTAAAGACAACCAAGATTACTTATAAATCTCCAAAAAACAAAAAGAGTGCAATTGTTAAGATTTAATCATTCCTTTCAAAATCCAATCCAACTCCGCAAGTAATTTCCAGAGAGTTTCATTATTCAGTCAGTGTAGTCTCCAATCCTTTTTACCAAAATAGTATGAGAAATTACTCTGTTTGGCTTTGCAGATAATACTTCGTCCAAAGAAAACATATGATAACCCTAGTTTGATTGTAACTGGAATCTAAATCCAAATCAAGAACTAACATAATCACCACAAAACTTAACAACTTTGAACTTTCAATTAGAAACCCCCCCATGAAAATATCTGAGCAATGTCCCGAAGAGCTCCCAATCAGAGTCACACAGGACCCAGAGAGCTATCAAAAGGTTTTATGAAAATGAAGCTACACGATCATAAGCCACAACCTGGAAATGGGAATTGCTTATAACTTTTTGCGTGCAGGAGTCAAATGATAATAAAACAACAGATCGTAAAGAAATAGAGAATCCAAACACGTAAAAGCAAAACCATAATAGAGAGAGAGAGAGAGAGAGTTCAGACTGGGGTCGCGAACAGAGGCCCTGACAGTGTAACCGCGCTGCAGAAGAAACTTGACGAGCCACGAAGCTATGTAACCGGAGGCACCGGTCACGCACACGAGCTTCCCGGCTCCACTGCTCATTTTCTTTGCTCTTCTTCTTATTCTTTTTCTTCTTCTTAGCTTCAGTGTAGGTTTTGAACCTCATCGATTGCTTTTGCCTGATTATATACCAGATGAGCCACGTCCAATTAGGGGTGGCAATACGTCAGCCGACCCATCAACTACGAATACGACTATAGAGCAGCCACTGTAACAGTGCACACATTGCACACCCTACGTGGCTACTGTCAATTTTTTTTTTTTTTTTAACAAAACGCACGTCCTGAGCTTCGCAAACCACAGAGAGAGGCACAGAAGTCTCAGAGCAGTAATTCATCTTCCTTCCGAAGCCAAAATAATGAAAAAGCATACACATTGAGTGAGAGAGAGAGTGCGTAGGCAGAGAACTAGACCCAAGTTGAAGAAGCTTCATCAAGGAGATTCAAGCATAGCTTGCTTTCCAAGCCAACGGCTAGAAAAGTTCTCTCTTTTTTATGCTGGTGGTCCCGCCATTAATAAAAAGCTTTCACGCCTTTTCCCACGATAAATCGGTCGGTCCTCTCACGGAAAAGCATTCCCCAATTCAACCATCTCTCACGGTCCTATAAAGCCCCCCCAAATTCACTAGCTCAGTAGCCACTTCTTCCACGGCTGACTTAAGGGGTTTGAGGGTTTTCATTTTGTTTACTTTGTGTTTGTTGCAATGTAATAACTCTGGGTGTTTGCGATTTTGGACCCGATTGATTTTCTGGCTCTGCAATCGATCAGGAAAGCTTTGAACGACTTGCCTGGTTCGAACTTCTTCGCTGCATGGGACTTCACGCCCGATCAGTGTAATTTCGCCGGGGTTTACTGTGATTCCGATAAGGTTATTGCGCTCAACCTGGGTGACCCGAGGGCCGGCTCGCCAGGACTGACCGGTCAGATTGACCCGGCGATTGGGAAACTGTCTGCGCTGGCCGCAGATCTCTTCAGCAAAAATAAGTGGTATTCAAACTGCGCAATTAGAGGATGGGCAGAGAGAGGGTCGACAGCAACCAACGGGGGTGGGGGGCGACGCGGGGGAGAAGGAAGAAATGAATTTCAAATGGAAAGTCTGTTGAAAACTGTAAAAAAAAAAAAAAAAGTGCTGCCGACACGTAAGTGTGTGATGGATGGACGCTTTCAAACGGTGGCTGCTACAAGATTTTTCGACTAATTTTGTTCATCATTCTAATTAATATCATTCTCTCGTCATTTTATGATATGATATTAGATAAATAAAAATTATTTATTATATTTTACTTATAAATCTATCCTCTCATACCACATCATAAAATAATGAATAAAATTTTTCTTTTCCACGACAAACAAAATTAATGGTTTGATGTTAACGAATGATTGATACTTAAAAAAGATATAATTTATAAATAGATTAATAACAGATCAATCTATTTAATTTGAAATCAATCTATTTTGATTCGTTTAGATTTTATTTCAAAATTATAATTTTATTATTATTAAGTTATAATATTGATATTTCTTAATATGCTTATATTTTTATTTTTAGGATTATAATTATGGACTTATACTCATATTTGTTATTGTAAAGTTTATAATATTAATTTTATTATATGTTAAAATTTGAAAAATATTGATATTTTTTGTTAATAGGTTGTCTTAGTTGTCTTATTTTTTTTAAGATATTATGGCTACTAATAAATATAGATTTTAACTTTTTATGTGAGATTATGTTAATCAGATCAAATGGGTTATGTGTGTTAATTCAAACCATTTACATAAAATGAGATTAAATAAGTCATGTCATGTTGATCTATTTCTAGTTAATTATTAAACGAGTCAAAACGAATGACACGACATGACTCATTATCTAAATGAGTCAGGTTAGAATGGTTTGAAAGTTTGACACGTTTAGCTTAACGAGTTGGGTTCGGATTGACTAATATAGTTAAATGTTCATGAGTTGACACAACACAAATACTATCCAAAAACACAAATTGCCACTCCTAAATCCAACTGCTTTGTTATCCTATAAAAGACTATTTGAAATTAAAAACAAACAAACCAAAAAAAAGTTTTGTAAACACTCATTCACCACCGTGACCAAAGCGTATCTCAATTATGAGGGAGGTCCCAAGCATGTAAAGCATACCTCCATCCTTTGAAAGTAGACTATTGATCAAATTGGTCGAATGATATGGGAGTTCGACTCCTGAGCATGAAAAGTGTACCCTAAACTCGAATTATGTGTGAGATATGCTCTCGAGCATGTATAGCCTACCCAATCTTCAAAAGTTTTTAACTCTAATGAGATTAGTAGGCTTACATGAAAGCTCGACTCTTGAGCATGTATAGCATATCCGATCTCCAAAAGTATTGGACCAATTTACATGGGAGCAAGGCTCCCGACCATGTAAAGGGTTTCCCGATCTCTATCGCATCCAACCCTCGATCAAATTGGCTACATTATGTGGGAGTTCAAATCTCAAAATTCACAACCATTCTCAAAATTCTCTATAACCAAACATAGAAAAAGATTTTATAAGTTTTTCCTCTTATCCATTGTTAGTTAAGGCATAGGGGTGAGTACTACTGGTACATCATACATGACGTCCCCTGACCAAAGATATTTTCGTAGGCTGAGAGGCTTTATATGATTAAGGTAAATAATTTAGTAGCTCCTACTTTTTAGATTTTGGGATCTAAACAAAATTGATAATTTTGAATTCTTGTTCTGAAGAACAATCATAGAATCACCACGAAACCGTAGCCCAATTTTCAAATGTTTTGGTTACATGTCAAATTCATCAGACACAGATGATATATGGCTCATTAATCTTTCTTTGACTATATTTGATTGGAATGAAAATATAGTCAAAGAAAAAATAATTGCAGCTTGACAACTGTTTGGAAGATAGATGCCTCATTAAAACTCCGACATGATGCATATATCTCTGCTGAGAATTAGATTATCTAATTCGGTCAGGCAATAAGGAAATGGTGAAATGTATGAAACATTTGAGGGCACAATTTAGCTCCAATATAATCAGAAAGAGCGAGCACATTCAGTTGGAAGAATTGGCCGTCTTCAAGAAGCAAGTCTTTGGCACAATGCCAAGTTGACTGAAAGATTAAGGTCTGGTTTGTTTTCACAATCCATCTCACCTAATTTAATCTAATCATTATAACTTTTCTAAATTCTCGCACAAAATACAATAAAGAATTTAACTTTTTCAAATCTAAAATAAAAAATTATATTATAACGATATTTTATTTAACTTTCATCTCATCTCATCTGTATAACCAAACGAGGCAGATTATCACTGATATTCCATTCACCAACCGGTCATGATAATGTAGTACAAAGTCCTACTCAAAGACCACAAATCACAGTGCTGCATAATCATTATCCAATTCGCAACAAACTTAACATCACCCTACTAACTTGTAGTTTGGGAGACAAGTTACTCCTCCAACCAGAGCATAACCATGCATATCTATATCTTATAAATATACCTCAAACACCAATTAAAAAAAAAAAAAGAGGATGCAGGTAACACGTATCACCAGCATTCTTATTGATTTGAAAGATCTGCACGGGTGCTACCAATACTTAAAAATTGACGAAATTTTTTTCCTTCAAGCTGTCAACGGTTTCCTTGAGGCTCACATCAAGAGGAATGAATTCAATACCCAAGCTTTTTGCCTTCTCTTTCGACACCTGATATGTTGGCACAAATGGCTTATCATCTGCACACCTGTCAAGGGTTTTGAAAAACAAAAATGAGGTGGAAAGGTTTATGTAGAGAAGTTACAAGAAACAATGATGAGGACCTCTAATGTGGGGTTTTGGGGGGGTTGAACCATTAAGGTCTCATAAGGTATCCAAAAACAGACAATGAATGAATGAAATAAATAAGGTGATAGAGGTGATAGATATTGATAAAAATGTTGAGAAAGAGAGGAGAGGAGAGGAGAGGGAAAGAGAGAGAGAGAATTCCAAAATTAGGCCCTACTAGACCAAATTAGTCTACCATGATAGGATCTAACAACATAATTTTTTGGCCCAACGAGATAAAATGCCTGAATAATTAATATCCCATACTTGAATCAAGGAACCATGTCACATAAAAAGTAATGTGCAATTGGAGCAATAACTGCCAGTGGCAAGTATCACTCGAACATTATACCTTGAAAATAGAGGGAAATAAACACTTACTTCTCTGGAAGTTGTAAAGAGGGATAAAGCTCACGTAAAATCCTCACAACTTCAGAATGGTGAGCAACTCTCTCAACTAAACAATATCTTCCACTAGCGGAAGGGATTTCATATGCTTGAACATGGGCATTAGCAACATCTTTGACATTAATCCATCCAAATGATAGATTGGGAAACACCTGTGCTCCTGCATCAGAAGAAAAACAGATTAAATAAAGAAGAAAAGAAGTATAGTTCTGGCAATGGGAATTTTAAGTGTATCACATTGCAATAGCTACCTCAAACAAGTAGGGATAATACCATTATTACAGGACAAAGTACCTCGTACAAGACACATCCACACGTACACATGTTCACAAAAGTATTGTGCAAAGGATGAAGAGGACATATTAGGTTCGTATTAAACTGACTGATTTTTCTTTTTTTTTTCCTCCTTCCAGGTACAAGGAGAAATCCTGTACACACAGCTACCCAATTAAGTGCTATATCGCACTAGTAGGTAATAAAGCATTGGAGCTGCTCCTCACCTAGATACCAGTTCAATTAAGGGTTTCAAATCCCGACACCCCCGAATATCTAAAAACCTGACGTTTGGGGGGCAGAAGGGACATTGTAACTTTCTATAAATGGTTGCCCAAAAAGCTCTTCCAAACCCCAACCTTCCACCCTCCACTGCCAAAGAAAACTTGCCACAGCCCCTTGGGAAGTGTTCTTAGTTTGTCTCTGGCATGGAGCACACTTCCCAGTCAAGCGGCCCCCAGTAGACTCTCAAGCAGCTTGGTTAACATCCCATTTCAATAACAAGGATGGATTATGCTGTTCAACCTTCCTTGAATGAGTTATCAAATATAGCTCTCATTACCTTTCGACAAGATCTACTAGTTGAAATAAATCAGAAACTAGGATTTATATAAAACTTAAGCAAAGAAAATACCATTTACTAAGTTGGAAATTGCGGCAGCACTAGTATTTAGGGTTGGCTGTAAGAGAGGACCAATCACCATTGATGGGTTGATTGCAACCATGTCAAGACCGTTCTCTTTTGCAAACTTCCAGGCAGCTTCTTCAGCCAATGTCTTGGAAACCACATACCATAGCTGAAAAAAATATTCAAAATGAAACCCAGAGACAAATGAACCTATGAACATATGAGAGTCATTAATAATTTGGTTACCTGATGTATAAGTGATCATAAAAGGGCATCAATTTTAGCAAAAGCCTAATTGCAGATCATGACAGAGATATACTAGAACAGAATGTTCACCCCCCCGGGTTCTCTCTTCCCACCTCTCGTTCCCTTTTTTGCCAAATGGAAGAAAGGGATATACAAGGTATAAAAAGAAGCTTCAAAAGTAAGCATGATCAGTGGCAAAATGTGGGACTCATATGGATTTACTATGGCTTTCTTTCAAGTTTGTTGAGACGTGATTGAGATGACATCATAAGGGTATTCCAGGATTTTTTATATCAATAGTCAGTTTGGAAGCCTTAATGTCAAACTCATTACCCTCATTCCTTAAAAAAGCTGTAGTAGTGGATGTAAAAGACTAACGGCCTATTATTCTTGTGAATATGGTGTACAGCATAATTGCCAACCTTGTTAATTGATTGAGTAGGGTGATTCAGAAGATTTTATCAAAATCACATAATGCATTTGTTAAAATAAGACAAATATTAAACTTGGTGCTTGTTGTTAATGAATGCCAGGATAGTAGACTTACTTAGGTGGACCAAGAGTATTTTGCATGTTAGATATTGAGAAGGCCTATGCTCATGCTAACTTGCATCTTCCATATTACTTGCTAGGGAGTTGAGGCATCAAGGATAAATGGAGATATTGGGTAGGCCATTGTATCCCTTAAGTGCGTTCTTTCTGCTTTGGTGCATGGCACTCCTGCATGTTTTCTTTAGTAGCTCTCGGGATTTGAGACGTGATCAAGTGTCTCCATTACTTTTTGTTCTTGTTATGAAGATTCTCAGAGAATGTCATCACTTATTAGGTTTTGGTATAGCGTCTCATGTGGAGAAATGACCCTCAAGGAAACTTTCCCAAAGATGTAAAATATTGGGCGTGTGCAGGAGACTTCAGTGGCTGATCCACAAGATTTTTCTAGTGGCTCCCTCCCCTCAGCGGAATGTCAATTTTTTCAAAGAAGCTCATGACTGGAAAGTTGATGTTTTCACAGAATTTTTCAATCTCTTGTACGCTACTAGATTATGTCTTCAAACTTATCAAAAAAAAAAAAAAAAAACAAGATTATGTCTTCAAACTGTAGACCAGACTCTTTGGACCCCTTCCAAGAAAAGAAAGCATATTGTTCATTACTTTTATCATCTCTTTATATCTCAGGACAATAACTTGTTTTCTTGGAAGAGTATTTTACGGACCAAGGGGTATTTAAGAGCAGCTTTTTTTGCATGGACAATCTCCTTAGGGAAGGTCCCTACCATGGATAACTAAAGGAAGTAGAATACCATTGTGTCAAATTGGTGTTGTAAGCACAGAAACAGTGGGGAATTTGTAGACCACCTTTTACTTCATTACGAGGTTGGTAGAGCCTTATGAAATGACTTCTTTTGTAGAGTTGGGTTGGCTTGGGGTATGTGAGAACTGAGAAGGACAGTAAATCTCTTTGCAAACTGGAGGGTTATATGGCAGCCCACAAATTGCAGCAGTATGGAAGAGTACCTATGTTTCTAGTTTGGTATATTTGGAGAGAAAGGAATAACAAGTTTTAAGAACCCGCAGCAGACATTGGAAGCCTAAAAACTTATCTTCTTATATGCTCTTCCTTTAGACATCTGTTATAGATTTCAATGGGTTGAATTTTCATGCTTTCCTCGTATGTTTTTCTATTTCTAAACAAGTGTTTCTCTGGTATACATCATGTGCACTTAGGCCACACCTTTTGCAGTTCTAAATAAAATTTCAATTACTTGTCAAAATCAAATTTATAAAATGAAAATGATCTGCAGATTAATATATGGAAAGCACTGATAGCCTGAGAAGAACCGATCATTAGTACTTCCACTCTTCCCAACATTCAGCAGCCTTGTTTGGGTATGAGTTATTTCAGAAAAAAACTCAAATTCTCAGGCTCAACCTACTCTTTAGCTCCCAATTTCCAAAGCATCACTTTCACTCATCACCAAAATCATTTCTCATCTTTCAAAAGAAATATAATTATCTAATCATTTGCCTCAGTTTTCATGACAAATTAAAAAAAAAAAAAACTAAAAAAAATCTCAAAAATTTATTTGTAAACATCTTTTCAGAGGACCCCACTTTTACAAAACCCAATAAAACATATCTTAAAAATTGTTTCCATCCAAACATAATATCTACAAACCCCACCGATTTCAGAAAATCCCATAAAAACGCATCTCAACAAATTTCTGAAAAATATGGAGATTTTTTATTCTTAAAAAAAGCATCAATGATTTAAGTAGAAAAAATATTCAATCCAAACAAGGCCTAACGATTGAAGGGAGTTTGGGACAATATTCTTTTGGTATCGTCCAGTTAGTGTGAAGTAGGTTTCGCCTTTCCTTTATCGTTCTAGCTAAACATAGATGTTGATGATTATTGATTGCATAAGTACGCAAAATGAGAAAATAACCATTCACTTTTTACCCCATCCATATCAAATTGTCCACCAGCTAGAAAATCCAACTTTCAAAAAAAGATATCATTTGGTCCGTTGTCCTTGTTATGGAAAGTTACAAATTTTCAAAATTACCCTGTTTAAGAAAAACACAAATAGAAAAGGAGCACTGACTTTTTAAATATAGTTTTGTTTAAGCAAACTGACTTTTTAAATATTTTTTTTATAAGTAAACTGACTTTTTATATATACTAAAGGATAAGCAAGGAAAGTATCAAACAATTTATGTCAATTGCCTTTTGAAGTGAAAAAGATTTTTTTTTCTTTTTAATAAGAATTTTTTTTTTAAGTGAAAAAGATTTTTCCCGACATTCCAAAATAGATTAATGGACAAAATGGAGTATAAGTTATCCAGACGATAGAAACTGAGAATATTTCAAGTATTGGAGAAACTGTGCCATAACGAGCAATGATTCATTCACATAACCTTGTTTCATTTTGAAAGAATGGTAATAGCACCTACATACCTTTGCTTCCTTACAAATTTCAGGATCTGAAAACCAAGTCTCATCAACGACTACATCAGGAGTTCGAGGTTTTCCATTGAATGCAACTGCCGCAATAGAAGATGTCAAGACTACCCGTTTAACAGATGCAGACTTTGTACACGAGTTAAGAACATTAAGTGTTCCCTTTACTGCAGGATCAAGTAGTTCTGCCTGAAAGATGAAGGCAAAGCTAAGATCAATAGTTAGGGGAAAAAAGCAACAAAGACTATCATTAACAAAGAAACAAAAGTCATTTAATTGTTTATAAAGAAAGCTTGATATTCTTATATTTCACATTCAAAAGATACTTCAATATCTTACAATCATATCTTAAGTAGGAAATCAATGTTAGCAAGTAGGAAATATAATTCCAGGCAGCATTTTGTTAATTAAAAAGTGCATAGTAAAGGAAAAAGAAAAAAAATCTGATACCAATGGCAACAAGGTTGACATTATTAACTTGTAAATGACGAAACAGGAATTTACACAAGCCATGCTTCACAAGTTCTCTGTGTAGGTAATAAAGAGAAGCTATGATTCACAAGATAATGACATGCAATTACACAAGCTACCTTTCACAAGGATATTGAAGGGCCTTAAGGCATGTGATTCTGTTCTTTACAGTTAGATATACTGTTGTACAGTTTTTGCACAAAGAAGATAGAAAGGTATCAGGGACTTCAACCCAATCCTGAAGAACTCCGCCTTACCCAACTCCAATGTAATCACAAAACCACTATGTTTATGATTGTTTACCAACCCATATCCTATCTCTATCAAAAGCAGATCCTTTGCAATTCTAAATCCATTTCACAACTTAATCCTCCACCTCTATAACTTCATTTCTAAGACTCATTCCATCAATAAATGATAACTTGAACACTTGAAACAACTTAATATTCAAAGAAGAGTAAAATGGGATTAACCTCTGGGTCCTTGACGTCATGATAGAAGGGAGATGCAGTATGGAAAACGCCTTCACAGCCCTGAATAGCAGCATCAAAGGAACCTTCTTCCAATAAATTTGCTTTGAACAGATGAAGTCTCTCCTTAGCTCCATCAAGTGCAAGTAAGTGACTTGTTTTTTTTGGGTCATCTGCAGGATATAGAAGTGAACTTGATTAGAATACCATACTTCTAACCGTGTATATTAACCATCCAGTTTGCCCAAGGAAAAGGGTACTACTTTCCAATGACTTGTTTACTCAGAGAGTCAGAATGAAAAGGAAAAGACATGTCAATGCATCACTAAATAGCATTGCTATTTCTCTATTGATCAAAAGCATCCAGCAGTGCCATACCTGATAGTTTTTTTAAAATTATTCGGAATTTTGAACTTGAGATTTTCAAGCATCACAAATCCCAAATAACATTCTCATATCATATCATTAATTCAACTATTACCGTTTTCTTCATCACTACCACCACCACCATCATCACCACTACCATAGCCACCAAGACCATAACATTGTAAACCATTACCATCACTGCTATAAATGTTATTATATAATAATTTCTTCATTTGCAAATGATCTTATCAGATAGTCTGGTAGATAACAACATGGAGGTGAAGATAGGATCTTTTAGAACCCTTCCAAGAAAGGGAAGTTTATTGTTCAATCTTTCTATCAGGTCCTTGTACCTCAAGATTACATCCCTTTTCTTGGGGAAGTATTCAGAGTCCTAAAGCGCCTCACCATGTATGACATAAGAAAACGTTATATCATTGTGACAGATTGGTGCTATATGTGCAGATAAAGTGGGGAATCAATAAACCATCTCCTACTCCATTGTGAGATTGCCGAAGTCTTGTGGAATGACTTTTTTTTTATAGAGTTGGATTGGCTTGAGTAATGCCCAGAAGAATAGTAGACCTCTTCTCCAGTTGGAGAGGAGATGCGATACACCACAAATAGCAGTAGCGTGGAAGATGGCCCCAATCTACATAGTTTGATGTATTTTAAGGGAAAGAAATGCTAGAACTTTCGAGGATCGTGAAAAGATTTTAGTGGGCTAAATTTGCATGATTTTCTTATCTCTTTTTATTAGGTGTTTCTCTTCTATACATCCGCTGTACTTGGGCTATGCCTCTTATGTTTTCTAGTAATAAGATTTTCCATTACTTTTAAAAAATGTTCCCATCCAACCAATGGACATCACAATTCCCATCAATCTGCTATAAACTATTCCAAATTCAAAATCTTCATCTAAAGACAACCAAGATTACTTATAAATCTCCAAAAAACAAAAAGAGTGCAATTGTTAAGATTTAATCATTCCTTCAAAATCCAATCCAACTCCGCAAGTAATTTCCAGAGAGTTTCATTATTCAGTCAGTGTAGTCTCCAATCCTTTTTACCAAAATGGTATGAGAAATTACTCTGTTTGGCTTTGCAGATAATACTTCGTCCAAAGAAAATATATGATAATCCTAGTTTGATTGTAACTGGAATCTAAATCCAAACCAAGAACTAACATAATCACCACAAAACTTAACAACTTTGAACTTTCAATTAGAAACCCCCCTATGAAAATATCCGAACAATGTCCCGAAAAGCTCCCAATCAGAGTCACACAGGACCCAGAGAGCTATCAAAAGGTTTTATGAAAATGAAGCTACACGATCATAAGCCACAACCTGGAAATGGGAATTGCTTATAAATTTTTTCGTGAAGGAGTCAAATGATAATAAAACAACAGATCGTAAAGAAATAGAGAATCCAAACACGTAAAAGCAAAACCATAATACAGAGAGAGAGAGAGAGAGTGAGAGAGAGTTCAGACTGGGGTCGCGAACAGAGGCCCTGACAGTGTAACCGCGCTGCAGAAGAAACTTGACGAGCCACGAAGCTATGTAACCGGAGGCACCGGTCACGCACACGAGCTTCCCGGCTCCACTGCTCATTTTCTTTGCTGCTCTTCTTATTCTTTTTCTTCTTCTTAGGTTCTGTGTAGGTTTTGAACCTCATGTATTGCTTTTGCCTGATTATATACCAGAAGAGTCACGTCCAAGTGGTGGCAAATTGCAATACGTCAGCCGACCCATCAACTATGAATAAGACAAAGTTTGGGAGAAATGCTAAACGTCCCGAATTCGGGACCAAGTGTCCGAACGAGTTTTTTTTTCACTCTCTTTCTTTTTCTTCTTCTTAGTGATTGAGAAAGGGTTTTTTTAATGATATTATAAATTTTTTTTATTTTTTTAAAATATTTATAATGATTAAAAATATATATAAAAATAAATAAAAAAGTGAAATGTGTTGTTCGGGAAGGGAATTCGGGAGCTTTTTTCGGAAAGTATAGTATTACTCAAAGTTTTGTTAGTCATTATTTCTGCACATTATACTTACTTTAAAACAAAATTTTATTTTTTTAAATTATTAAATTCTTCTACTCATCATCCATATACCACATATTTAGTAAGAGAAAAAAATTAAAAAAATTAAAAAAAAATGATATGTAATATGTGAAAATGATGAAAAGAATTTTTTCGACATAAAATTAGTGGTTTGATGTTAACGAATGGTTGATACTTAAAAGACGTAATTTATAAACATATTAATAACGGTTCAATCTATTTAATTTGAAATTAATCTCTTTTGATTTGTTTAGATTTTATTTTAAAATTATAATTTTATTATTGTTAAGTTATAATATTGACATTTTTTAATATGCTTATATTTTTATTATTAGGATTATAATTTTGGATCTATGCTCATATTTGTTATTAAGATTTGTAATATTGATTTTATTATATGTTAAAATTTGAAAAATATTGATATTTTTTATTAATAGGTTGTCTTATTTTTTTAAGATATTATGACTACTAATAAATATAGATTTCAACTTTTATGTAAAATTATGTTAGTTAAATCAAATGAGTTATACGTATTAATTCAAACTATTTACATGAAACGAGATTAAATAAGTCGTTTCGTATCGACTTATTTCTAATTAATTATTAAACGAGTCAAAACGGATGACACAACACGACCCATTATCTAAATGGGTTGGGTTAGGGGGTTTGAAAGTTTGACCAATGTTTTGAATATCGTACCGGATGTCGTACCGGTCAAGTCACTAGAACGAAATATTTTGGTACCGGTACCGTTTTGTGTACCGTTTCGGAATAGTCGATATATGAATAAATTATATATATAAATATATATATAAATTATATTCCAAAATAATAGTCTATATATAAATAAATTATATATAAATACATATATATATAAATTATAAATAACCTAGTTTGAATTGAGGGTCAAAAAATAAACTTGTAGTTTGAAAAAATGAAAAAAAAATAGAGGCCAAAATATAGGCCGGTACGGTCGGTATTTCGACAGGTACGAAATACATATAGTACCTGTACCGGCCACAAATACCGGTCGTACTGGTCGGTACGGTACGATATTAACAACACTGAGTTTGACACATTTAGCTTAACAGGTTAGGTTCAGATTGATTAATATAATTAAATGTTCATGAGTTGACACGACACGAATATGATTCGAAAATACAAATTGTCACTCCTACATCCAACTGCTTTGTTATCATATAAAGACTATTTCAAATTAAAAACAAACAAACCAAAAAAAAAAAAAGTTTTGTAAGCAATCATCCACCACCGTGACCAAAGTGTATCTCGATTACGAGGGAGGTCCCAAGCATGTAAAGCATACCTCGATCCTCTGAAAATAGACTATCGATCAAATTAGTCAGATGATGTGGGAGCTCGGCTCCCGAGCATGAAAAGTGTACCCTAAACTCCGACTCCCGATCAAATTGGTCGGATTATGTGTGAGAACTACTCTCGAGCATGTATAGCCTATCCAATCTCCAAAAGTATCCGACTTTAATGAGATTGGTTGGCTTACATGAGAGTTCGACTCTCGAGCATGTATAGCATACCCGATCTTCAAAAGTATTGGACCAATTTACATGGGAGCAAGGCTCCCGACCATGTAAAGGGTTTCCCGATCTCCATCGCATCCAACCCTCGATCAAATTGGCTACACTATGTGGGAGTTCAAATCTCAAGCATGTAAAGTGTACCCCGATCTCCCAACATGTATGACCCCCGATCAATTTGTTTAGATTACTAGGGGTACTACCCACACCCTCCAGGACAGGATTGCTCCATTCCCGCATCCGACCCCCGCATTGGCATAAGAGATTTTTGCCCCTCAGAATCCACCACTACATCCTTAGAGCGAGGCCCCCTATCTGTGTGCGGGGCAAACCCCTGGTCCGTCTGCCCCTTGCGTCCACCGCCCACACATGGCTATCACAAACGAAAAAAAAAAAAAAAAAAAAAAAGAAAAGAGAAAATCCAGAACGAAATCCACAACACAATACATAACAAATAGAAAAGCAACAAAAAACTAAACTAGTAAAAAGGATTTTGCAAACCCATAACCATGGGCCCACGATGACTGAGAGAGAGAGAGAGAGAGAGAGGGTTTGAGAAGGAGATGATGAGGAGTCGAAGAGGAGGAGAAGAGGACACGGGTTGCGTCAGGTTCGAAGGGTCAGAGAGAGAGAGACTGGGGGGGTTTAGGTTTAACTTGACCCTCCCCCCAAGAAAATGAATTTATATATATATATATATGTATGTATTTATATATTTTTTGGGTGTAGAGGAAGGCTAGCTTCGGCCCAGACCGCCCCTGCCCCCGTTAGGTGTTTTGCCTGTGGGTGGGGCTAGGGTGGTGGACGCAGGGTGGCAGGGAGCGGTACCCTGCTGCCCACCCCTATAGATTACATTTGAGTTAGGCTCTCGAGCATGTAAAGCATATCCCGATCTTCAAAAGTATCTGACCTTGATCAAATTGGCCGCATTACAAGGGAGCTTGCCTATTGAACATGTAAGACCTACTCAATTTCCAAAATTATTTGACTCCATCGATGTTTGAAGCAAGCTCAAAGCTGAACCTTGATCAAATTGGTTTGATGACATGGGAGCTCGGCTCCTAAGCATGTAAACCTTATTGCGATTTCTGAAAATATACAACCCCGAACAAATTGATCGAATTACGTGGGAGTTCAGCTCCAAGCATGTAAAGCGTACTTCGATCTCCCGAAGTATTTGACCCTCAATCGAATTGGTTGGATTGCAAGGGAGCTCAACTACCGAGTGTGTAAAACGTAGGGGTGTAACCGGTCCGGTCCGGTCCGGTTTTGGATAAAATTTAGGACCATTTTTTAAAACCGATTACGTACCGGTTATCCTCCTAAACCGGTATCTCCGGTTTTACCAGTTTCCGGTCCGATTTTCAGGTTTTTTTAAAATGTAAAAATATATAATAAATTGTTACCTCTTATGATAAAATGTTATTAATAATTTAACATATATATTTTATGTTTAAAGCAGATGATCAATTAAATTTTCATCTTTAAGATTAAACTTTTATTTTATATATTAAAATAACATTATCGTATATATAATTATATTAATAAAATATAATCAAACAAATTACAAATGTTCATATTTAAGATTAACATTTCATGTTATAATTTATAAATTATAATATAAAATTATTTCATATATGATATATAATTATATATATTATATATAAAAATTTAATATATAATTATATATTATATATATAACTTATATATATATATAATATTTTGTATAATATATAAATTAATTTTTATATATCTTTTTCAACCGGTCCGGTCCGGTCTCAGAAACTATGGAATCGAAACCGGACCGATTCCGGCCGATTTTCAAAATATAGGAACCGGTTCCGAACTGGACCGGTTCAAAAACCGGACTAACCGGTCCGGTTCGATTTGATCCGGTCCGATTTTCTGGTTTACCAGTTTAAATTTATACTCCTAGTAAAACGTATCTCAATCTCCAAAAGTATGCCCCCAATCAAATTGGCTGGATTATGTGGGAGCTCGACTTTCGAGCATATAAAGCTTATACCGATCTCCGAAAGTACTCGACCCTATGGGTGTTCGAAGCGTGTTTGAACAAAAAAAAAAAAAAAACAAAGACTATCCGAACCCCAAGAGAGGAGCAACAATCCGAAATGCAAACAAAAGTGCTCAAATTCCAAGGGAAACAAACAAAAGAGTGTCCACACGCTGGGTGAGCAATGAGTACTCAATAGCCAGGGTGAGAGACAACATCTCAATCACATGGCTAGCGAAAGTGTTTGCACAAGAGGTGAGCAACATAAGGAGTAATAAAGCTCACCCCTTTACATAGCAACAATGCTTGCACCCTCTACGAGTACTGTGAAGGAACATGGAGGTTCGACAAGGGCCTAACAAAAGGGCTTGCTTGTGTGGAGGGGAGAGTAAAAGTGCCCGTTACCTTGATTCCTTGGTAAGAGAATAAAGGAACTCCAACCCCAAGGCAAGCCAAGAATGCTCGAACCTGGGATGCAAGCAAATAGTATTTGGACCTCAAGTTGTCCACATAATAGAGTTTTGAAAACTAAAGACATCAACAAATCAAGCATGGCCAAGACAAAAAACAAACTTAAAAATGAAGCTTGTACATCTCTTTCAAAAATCTTTTTATATACGCGTGAAAAAACAATTTACATTTTTCATACATGCATGATATGTTTGAAAGTTTAAAATTTGAAAGATGAATAATTACCCTTTTATATGTGCATGGTACATTTAAAATTTTTGAAAAGTGAATGATACTTTTTTTTTTTTTTTTTTTTTTTTTTTACATATGCAAAAAGTATAAGCTTGTGTTTGAAAATTTTGAAAAGTGATTGATATTCTTTTTGACATGTGTAGAAAGAATAAGCTTTTGTTTGAAATTTTGAAAAGTTATTGATATTCTTTTTGACATATGTAAAAGGTAAAAGTTTTTGTTTGAAATTTTGAAAAGTTATTGATATTCTTTTTGACACATGTAAAAGGTAAAAGTTTTTGTTTGAAATTTTTGAAAAATAAATGATGTTGTCTTTAACAATTAAAAATGGAAAACTTTTATTTGAAAATTTTGAAACAATAAATTATGCTTCTTGTTGACATTTGAATCTTTTTAAAATTGAAGAGGAAAACTCTTTTAGATCTCAAAAAATACACAACAACTACAAGCTTTACTTTATTCATCAAAAGCTTTCGATCTCTATTTTCTAGCATTGAGCTTTAACATTTGTTCATTTTGAGAAAGTATAGTTTGCATTATATTGTTTTCATTTCACTCATTGCGA
This sequence comes from Juglans microcarpa x Juglans regia, assembly GCF_004785595.1. Taxonomy (NCBI): domain Eukaryota; kingdom Viridiplantae; phylum Streptophyta; class Magnoliopsida; order Fagales; family Juglandaceae; genus Juglans; species Juglans microcarpa x Juglans regia. The sequence goes on along the minus strand of NC_054607.1, from coordinate 20,058,676 downwards.
AGTGTACTCTAATAACCTATCAACTATTAGCTCTTATATAAATAGTAAAATGGTGTGTGTAGCCCTAAGTGTAGCATGAGTTCTAGACATAATAATTTAATCATTAGTCGTAAAGTGATTGTAATTGTATAAGGTGTTTTACATGAGTTCTTTGAAGCAGTACCACTCAAATGTGTAATAGGTTTTTATGTCCACATGAAGGAGGTTGAATGATGAATTTGGAAATCCTCAAAGGGTAGCTTGAGGTGAGAATGTAGGCAGTGAGACTAAATCTCGTTAAAATACTAAATTTGCATCTCTTACCTTTAATCTTTATGTTTACTGTTGTTTAGTATTCTGTTCACATTTTAAATGGTGTATTAGATTTATAATTTATAATTTTTTAAAACAAATCCAATCCACCCTCTCTTGAGTTAGTCATCTGGGCAACAAGTCTTTAATGTGAAAGTTAAGAAATACCCACAAGAAATCTCCATCTCAGACATATGGCAACAACAATGCTGTGAATCTATATTTTCATCTATGTCAAGGCTACGAGACCCGCGATAATTAGATCAGGTCACGTCGATGCCATTGTCCATCTCTGTCGTGGGTTGCACCCTAGTCGACAAATAAACATGGTTCTACTATTTCTCTGGATAAGAAGAAGTTTGAATCAGAAGGAGAAGATAAAGAACAGAAGAATTATTTGATTTGGAGAGTGGGGAGTGCGAGAAAAGATGAAGATAAAGCCAATTCTGAAGATTTCTGATTATCGAACGATTTGATTTGGATCAGGGTTTTTTTTTTCTAATTCAAATTGTTGTAGAAGTATTTTAGTCCGTTTGGATATATGGCAGATGCACTTTGGTTTGATCAACATCTGTGGTAAGGACATTTTAATCCAACATGAGATCTGCATAAGGGCATTTTGATCCTAATCATCGCATGAATTCCTACTTTGTAGACTCTAAACTTACTCTTTTATTATAGAATAGATTCAGTATACAATGTTATCTTGCCACATTTACCCAAAAGGCAATCAAAATAATAATTAGTAGTTACCTCGCTAATTTTCATAGCTTACCGAACATTTTGGTATTGATGAGTGCCGGTGTCGAAATATGTGTGTGTATACAAGTAATACTAGATAAAAGTTTAAAGAGTGCAAACCAGATGGATCCCTTTTCAAAATGACTGAGGGATTTGTAACTTATTTTCCATATATTTTTATAAACAAATTATATTAGATTAAAAACAAAGGCACGAGAGGAGGGAGCCGAGATGACCCAAACAAACGCCAAATTACAATTGCTTGAAACAATTAAAAGAAAAAGAAAAAGAAAAGTAAAAAAAGGGCAATTACCAATAAACGATATTTTATTGTCCAACAAGTGGAATGGAAAGTTGTAGTTAAAAGCCACGATCCGGGCGTTGCAATCAACTCAATGTCCTTATTCAGGGAAAGTAGGGAGATGGTCAAAGAAAAAAAGCTACTATATCGACTAAGGGTGTGTGTGGATGTTGAAGTGAATTGAGTTGAGTTGAGTTGAATTGTGATGATAAAATATTGTTAGAATATTATTTTTTAATATTATTATTATTTTAAAATTTGAAAAAATTGAATTGTTTATTATATTTTGTATTGGAATTTAAAAAAGTTGTAATGATGAGTTGAAATGAGTTGATGTGAGTTTGGTAACCAAACGCACCCTAATTCTTACCGTTCGGGACAAATTTTTTATTTTTTATTTTTATTTAATGATCAAAAAATTAATTTTAAGTGTATTGATATATTTTTTTATTTTTAAAAATATTAAAATATATTAAAAAAATGTGAATAAAAAATACAATAAAAATTGCAAAAGCAATTAGCTGTAATAATTTTACAACCGAAAAATGATAGGGTTACTACTCTCTTACTACTCATTTACTATTTATTTTATATTTGATTTTTTTAATTTTTTATTTTACTTAATGGTTAAGGAAGTGACTATTAGTAAAATTATATATTTTTTAATTTTTTCTTAATGGTTAAGGATGTTAAAAAAGTACTTCAAAGAAAATGATAAAAAAATAAAAAATTTAAGATAAACTATAAGTAATAAATAGATAATAATAAGATTGTAATCCTATCATTACCCTTTACAACCTATGCTGAGGGTGGAGGGGTAGCTAAGGTTGTTTCTGCACTATTTTACAACCTATTCTGATTAAAAAAAAAAAAAAACTATATGTCACATTTCTAAACTTTTAACCTAAGTAATTTCAAATGGTAGAAAATTTAAGTGAATAGTCAGTATAAAAATACAAGATATAGTATAGATATAAATTTATATACAAAATACAGTATAAAAATAAATTTAAATCCAAAATATAGTATAAAAATATGATCAATATTTGGAATAAAAAAAGAAAATTAATATATATTAATAAATTATATATATGTATATATCCAACGTGATGGTTATAGAAATATATTTTATGTGTATATCTCTTTTCCATTTCAGATCTTAAAATTCAGACAAAAAGTTTCACAGATCGTGATCTATTATTACGTTTAAATTTCCATTTATATATTTTTATTTTTTTCATATATCATTGATTTATTTTCTCTAGCTAAATAATAAGAAGTAATATTCTCATAAGGGCCTATATAAAAGATGATTTTTATAAAGAGGGTGAATAAAATAATTTAAATAAATATAAGGTGGTGCAAAAGAAATATAGAGCAGAAAAAAATTAAGGATTCAGTCGAGAGAAATTAGGTGGTATAGGTTGCGTTTGGATGTTGAGTTGAATTAAATTGATTTTTTTTAATAATAATGAGTTGAGTAGTAGAAGGAGTTATGTGTAATCTATCTAAACTGAATTTAAAATATATTTAAATGTTAAGATAAGTTTTAAATATAAAAATTTTTTAAATTGTAATAAATTTAATAATTTAAAAATTAAATATTTAAATATTAAATTTAGTTTAAAATTAGATGCCGATTTAGATTGGGCGGCGTAGTAGTTTTTTTCGAGAAAATAACACCAAACTTAAAACCGGACCCCACGATCCCGCTGGCACAACCAACATACAGTCAACACTCTACACTCACCAACCCACGAACAACATCTCCAATGTTTCTCACGCGCCGTGGACCACACGCTCTTGACCGTCCTAATTATTTTGAAGTTCCATTTTTTTTCTAAAATTAAAAGATTATTTACAATGACCTAAAAAAATGTTAATTATAAATCTAATAAAATAGGCAGGAGAATATGAATCAAGGTTCTAGGGTTTTTAAACTTGGAGTGAGAGTATTAAGCACAAATTTATTTATGTCAATATTTAATTCAATAAATATTATAAAATTCATTTTATTTCATTATCTTTTTATTTTTAGTTTAAAATTCTAACAAAGACTTTAAAAGATACTAATACTATGAATATTAAGTTGGATAAAGATATTTAGGTCTCGTTCACTTTTATAAAATTTTTTATCTTATCACATTTCATTTCATCTAACTATTACATTGTTTTTTCAAATTTTCACATAAAATAAAATAAATAATTCAATTTTTTTAAATCTCAAAATAAAAATAATATTAAAAAAATATATTCTAATAATATTGTATGAAATTCTATTTGCAGTCCTCACTTGGAGACTGTATGTGCAAGCCTTTTATTAAGTAAGAAAAAATATCATTTTAAGAGAGATATTTTTATAATTTTAACAAGTTTTAAAGATAAAATTACCTAAACTTTTATTGCAGTCTCCAAATAGAGACTGTATGTAGCATTGTTCTAATATTTTATTCAACTTTCAACTTTTATCTTAACTCATCTCATCTAAACTCATATGCAAAAATAAACGAGTAAGTTAATAGTATTAATCTTTTAAGAGTTTTATTAAATTCCATTTCATAATGACTATAAATATTTATTCCTAATTTTAATGCAATTATAATTACCCGCACGTTTAATGAAAGGAATACGAAACTCTTTGATAAGTCACATTTAAATAAGATTTTTAAAATATTTACCAATTCAAAAATAGTAGAGAATATATACTCTAACCTATGTAAAATAATCCATTATTAAATCAAAGTTTTACTTTATTTATTAACTCTAAAGTCTCATAGATATTTCTTTCAAGAAACATATTTATACATATAAATATTTATAGTGGGAAATTATTTAGTATTTGATGTGATATTCTTATATATTATGTTATTAAAAATTAATAGTATATAAATAATTTAAATAAAAAAATCTACATAACCTCCCGCACCACATTTTTTTTAATTTTTATTATTTTTTTCTTTTATCAAATATTTAACATATGAATAATAAATAGAAGAATTGAATTAGTTTAAAAAGAATAAACTCAAAAAATAAAAAATAAAACAAGTATTAAAAAATTTAAAATTTTTTTAAAAATATAATATATAAAGATTGATGAGGTTATATAGCATTGTTCAATTTAAATATCATAATATGTTATTAACATAGTTGAAAAATAATTAAGAATTACTCGTTGAGACTTGAGACTCGAGAGCGTGAAACAAAGAAGGTGGGGAAGGGATTGTGAACAAAAGGACAAAACCCTTTGTAAATTCTAAATTATGAAAAAGGCCTCAGACTCTCAGGTCAGCTTCCTAAGAGGAATCGCCCACAACTTTAATACGAAGAGAGTGAGAGCGCAACGCGAAGCAGCAGCCAACCAGAGCAACCATCAATGGCGATCGCCTTCTGCTTCAATCCCTCCCTCTCTCTTCTTCCTCTCCCCAAATTCCAACCCCACCGTCCATTTGCCTCCTCCTCTTCCTCGCCTGTGATAAATCTCGGACTCACTGTATCACCCGCTCCCGCCCTCCGCCACCACCGGAACCTCTTCACGCCTTTCTCCATCCCTAATGATGCCGTTTTGAGCGGCGGAGATGACGGAGACGATGGAAAAAAGAACAAAAATAACGGTAACAACGGTAACAATGGCGGAGGAGGCTGGGGAGGAGCTGAGAATGCGGGGGACAAGAACAGGGAGGAGGCGATCATGGTGCTAGCGGAGGCGGGAAGGCTCTTGGAGAGCTTGCCCAAGGACCTGAGGGCCGCGATCGAGGCCGGTAAGGTCCCCGGGTCCGTGGTCGAGAGGTTCTTGGAGCTCGAGAAGTCGGGGCTGTTCCGCTGGTTGATGCAGTTCGGTGGATTCAGGGAGCGCCTCTTGGCGGACGACCTCTTCCTCGCCAAGGTTGGGATCGAGTGCGGCGTCGGAATCTTCACTAAGGTCTCTCTCTCTCTCTCTCTCTCTCTCTCTCTCTCTCTCTCCTGTTTTCTTTGAGCTTGACATTGAAGTTTTTATTTTTATTATTTTGAACCTGTCAATGTGTCATTTTTATGTGCTCTAGGTTTTCAGAAGATTTTTATATATTGTTTTTTGATATCGAAATTCGTATGCTTTTGTGTAATGTAGGTGATTCTTATTCATTTTGCTCATTTGAAAATGAGATGGCATTTGTTTTCAGTTGAACCTTAGAATTTGCGGAAAGAATGATGGAAAAGAACTTTTGGGGGTGATACATGAACAAGCAGTTTTTTCTACAACTGTTTTAACGTTTGTTTTTCTTTTTAAAACTCTTTTAACGTATGGCAAGTTGATTCAATATTTAATTGAAAGGACGAAGGATTGAATTTTTACATATACCTTTTACAATATTGAAAGAATATGTAATATTGTCTGCGGACATAGAATTTAATTTTAAGCTACTTGGAAGTGTCATTAGGTAGATGATAAACTTAGGGAAAAAAAGGAATGTGGTGGGCTGAGGCAAAATTCAGCGTGATTTTTTTTGTAAGTAATAAGAAGTTTTATTGAATCAAGCAAATAGGCATAGCCCCAAGTACGAAGTATACCAGAGAAAACACCTAAATACAAGCTAGAAACTAGCAGAAACCTGAGGAATCTGAGGTTCCTGAGCTAACTGTAATCTCAGCGTGATGAACCTGAGGAATCTGAGGTTCTTGAGCTAATCGTAATCTCAGCATGATGAATCTGAGGAACCTGAGGTAACCGTAATCTCATCTTATCATCATGGTAACCGAAGTGTTCTTTTGCTGCACACCTAGTTATGTTAATTTGTTGGAAAACAGATTTAAATTAAGATTGGACTGCTCTCTCTCTCCCTGTCCCACTTCCCATGCAATGTAGTTTATCCTTTATTTGTTTTAGTTACATGTTTAATCCTATTTTAATTTGATTTATTTTCTAGACTGCTGCAGAGTATGAACGTCGCAGAGAGAATTTTTTCAATGAGCTGGAAATTGTATTTGCAGATGTGGTATGGATCTTTTCATCACATATATGTCCAATTAATTTTCATCTTCCCCACACATATTTACAGTAATTCATTTGCATATGTTGTCGATGTTGCTGGCTTATCTCATATTGGCCTCTTATAATTTAATATCACAGTGGGCTTGACCTTACATCATTATTTTTTTTTTATAGTAATAAACTTTATTGATCGAATGCAACTAGGTAAAGCCCATGTACATAGGTAGTATACAAAAGAGACACCTAATACACTCTAGTAAGCTGAAAAGAAAGTAAAAACTCATGAACATTCCCTCCCTTTAATACAATAGCAGAAAACCATTGAACCAAAGAAGATACAAAAAGTTCCAGATTTCCCCCACTGTTCTCTCCTTGTTATTGAAGCATCTCTCGTTTCTTTCCAACCAAATAGACCACAATAAACACAAAGGGACCATCCTCCATGTCGCAGCCAACTGAGAGCTATGATGTTGCCTATTCCAGCATGCTTGAAGTTCCACCACACTCTTGGGCATAATCCATGACAACCCAGCCCTACTGATAATGCCATCCCATAATTCCCTCGCCACCTCACAATGCAGAAAAATATGACCAATCGATTCACCATCTTTCTTACACAAGTAGCACCTCTCCAAAATAATCATCCCTTGTTTTCTTAAGTTGTCAGCCATCAAAATTTTACCTAAAGCCGTAGTCCAAACGAAAAATGCAACTTTATTGGGCACCGGGACTCTCCATATACCCTTCCATGGGAACACTAAGGTCTGGTGGTCTTGCAGCACCTTGTAGAAGGATTTGACAGAAAATTTATTGTTCTTTGAGTGTTTCCACAGCATTCTATCTCCCAGAATACCGCCTATCTTCCTGGAATACAGAAAACTGTAAAAACCTGCTATCTCCTCAACTTTCGAATCCTGCACATTTCTGGAAAAGGACAGGTTCCAATACACTGTGTCATTGGCTCGGCATAACACATCTGAAATGACAGTTTGTTGATTTCCGGCTAATCTGAAAACTCTTGGAAATGCAGAAAACAGGGCTCTCTCGCCACACCATTCATCAAACCAGAAACTAATTCTTGTGCCCTCACCAACCTCCAAACTGGTGTGTGTTACAAACTCCTTCCATGCCTTTCTAATAAACTTCCAAAGACTCACTCCGTAAGTCCCCCTACCCTCCTTAGAACACCAACCCCCCCAATCACAGCCATACTTCCCATCCATCACCATTCTCAACACATGCATCTGGGTATGATCCAGGAGTGGTCCTTGATGTATTTTCATTCATATAGGAGCAAAGTTATATTATCTACACACACTATGTTCATTGGGAATCTTGTATTATATCATAAATGTGCTGTGATCCATTTGAATTAGTTTAATATATAGAGGCACCATGTGGTGTATATACATGAGGCCCTGATGAGGTGCCTCCTCTGCGCAGATTGTCCTATATAAAAGGCTTTGGCCTTTCTGGTTTCATTCATTTCTAATTGTTTCATATTCAAGAACTATACACTCTAAACACCTAGGTGTTGACTCAAGTGGTAAGGGCCTTGGTCTTGGTGGCATGCTCCCTCCAGGTTTAAGGTTCGAACCTTTGGGTGCAAACAATTTTTAGGGGCTATTGGTTTGAGGGAATTTCCCCGTGCATTACCCAATATGCACTTGCAGGAAACTTCCTGCCAAGAGCCTATGCAACACAATGATTAGTTGAGACTTTGTTCCGAACACCCGGTGCCAATTAAAAAAGAACTAGACACTCTAAAAAAGTTAAATTAATCGCATATTTAGGGAAAATTTTCGAAATGCTTGATGCCATGGATTTGTGGACACTTTGTTCTGAACACCCGGTGCCAATAAAAAAAGAACTAGACACTCTTAAAAAGTTGGAATTAATTGAATATTTAGGGTAACTTATTGAAATGCTTGTTGCCATGGGTTTCTCAAGGGAGTTGGGGGCTCTTTTTCAAAGTAATTGATTTTTTAAAATTATATTGTTCAGATTTTTTATCTGAAAGTGGTAAATATTGAGGCTATAAAATCTGAACCGTTTAAAACACACCATCTGGGTAATCTAAATTGTCTTAGCATATGTGTATGTGTGTGTGTGTGTGTTTATATATATATATATATTATAATTATATCTTATTTCATTCTTCAGAGTATCTTTTGTAGATTTTCTCACTTTTTATTTGGAATGTGTACTTCCTCTCGTTACCTTTCTTAGGTAATGGCCATATGTGCAGATTTTATGCTTGTTTATCTTCCTGCCCCTACTGTTTCTCTACGTCCACCACTGGCAATTAGCGCAGGAGCAATTGCCAAGTTCTTCCATAACTGTCCTGATAATGCATTCCAGGTTACAGCTTTTCCCCCATAGATTAATGCTATTACTTGAAAGTTGCCCAGATTATTTGACTTAAGGATATACATTTACTTGCGTGCTCCTCAAATTCTGTCCACAGGTTGCCCTTGCTGGAACATCATATTCATTTTTGCAGAGATTAGGGGCAGTATTGGTAAGCAAATATTTTTAGTGACTTGCATATATGCTGCCTAAATGGATCCCTATATTTTGGGTTTCAAGTTAACAATGAATCACATGTTTACATTTGCTGGTTTTGCTTGTGTAGCGTAATGGGACAAAGCTTTTTGCAGTTGGCACAGCTTCATCACTGGTTAGTAGTCATATTTCTCTGGGGAGGTTCTTCCATTTAGACAGCTTTTCACTCTGTTCTGCAATGCTGCATTTGAATTGTTTCATCATTGATCAGGAAAGAGTGTTCTCTTTCCTATGCTCTTATATGGGTTCTCTCGCAAGTTTTGGTCTTCTGTCAGTGGAGAGATCCTGTGTAAATTGCTTCATCATTAAGCATTATATTTTTGTTGTTGTGAAATGGTTAAATGAAGCTCCTATAGATAATTCACGCTGCTTACTGGTGCATAGACAGTAACTAATTTGTTATTAACATTTTTGTTTTTGTGTGTGTGAGTTTCGGTAAACTAGTTACTAGTTTAGGATTATTCTATTTTGTATTCACAATGTTTTGTTGGGTGAAACATCCAAAAATCTATCACTTGTGTAATCTGTTCTGCATGAAGTCATGAAGTAATGTAGTTTGATATAATGACATTGTCAAATGGACTCTGATGATTTGATGTCTACTCATAACTACTAACCTGGTGCTCTTTTATTAATGAAAGGGAGAAAAGCTCTTGTATGTCATGGAGTGTCAGACCTACCTAAGGTTCGGATTTGGACTAGTTGGGTTGGGTTTAGGTGCAACCCATGTCCAAATGAACGGTTACCCACAAAAGCATGAACTGGACCATCCTATATTAATTTCTAAGTGTTGTATCCAGCTCAACTAGGTTTATTATCCATTTGTTATGCTTTGTGTGGACTAGTTATCTTCCTACCTAACATAGTGTACTTAGTCATGTTTCCGCATTATAGTTTTGTTCTGTATGTTGTCTAGGGATGTTAAATTGGAATAGTTATGCCAATCGTCAACCGAATTTTGACGGATAGAGGCAGATTAAAAGAAAGGACATATTTTCATTCTTGCAATTTTGTAAGGCCATGGTAAGCTTGTACATGTTTTCAAAACAATAGCCGGGGGAATAATGTGTTTTATTACTAGACTACTTTTTTAGAGTTGACTAATATTAATCATTCTTCTCTTTTGTTGCAAAGGTTACTTATCATCTTCTCTTAAGAAAAAATTATGCAAGTCAACACCATTAACAAAAAATGCTGGAGTTTAATGCATTTTGCTTAATTAAGGTGGGGACAGCTGTTACAAATGCATTGATCAATGCAAGGAAAGCTGTTGATAAGTCTTCTCCAGTTGAAGTGGAAAATGTGCCTATACTATCCACAAGTGCTGCATATGGTGTCTATATGGCAATATCTAGCAATCTCCGGTATGTAGGTTTTAATTAGTTAATATCAATTATTGTCACCTATCAAAAAAAAAAAAAAAAGTTAATATCAATTATTGTGACTTGGCTTTTGATTGTCTACCAGTTCCTGCAGCCGCTGTTTTTAATTTTATAATCATTTACAGATTTATATGTTAAGATGTTGATGATTCAATATGATTATCTACTGTAGATTGATCATTTTGAAATAGAATGGGCATGTCCAATTATGATATGAAGTTATGATAATCCAATTGAAAAATCTTAAAACGATTTTCACTTTTCAAATACTTCCAAAACCTTTCTAGTCCATCCTTTAAAAAAATATGTCCTGCATGATTACAGTGTCTCGACCTTTATTGGGGTAGATAGATTATGTTGTAGAACTGTAAAGATGTCATTACATGTAATCCTGGAAACTTTACAAAGTGAAAATCCTTCCATAATACTGTGTAAGCTACAATGGTATGACTGTTTGTGTCAGACAAAGTAAATGCTTTCTAACATGGATCTCATTTATATTATTGCATCTTACTGTGATGGTCCCTATCTACCACATTTGACATATTTAGAATGTGAGAAATAATACAACGTACAAGGTTGGAGGCGCTTAAGAATTTCTTTATTTACACTACTTTCCTTTGGACTGTCTCTAGACTAAATGGATTTAACCTGCATGAATTTTTAGTATCCTTTTCACCTTCTAGATACGCGTCTCTTACTCCCTGTGCGCTTAGGTTGCACTTATTGATGAAGATTTATTGCTTATCAAAAAAAGATCTTGCATTTTACTGTAAAATAGAGCTAAGGAGTACTTGGTTTGGACATAAAGTACTTAACACTTGTGCTATTCTAATTTCTGTTGACAGATACCAAGTCTTAGCCGGTGTTATTGAACAGCGGATTCTGGAACCCTTGTTACACAAGCACAAACTTATGCTAAGTGCCATTTGCTTCGCCGTTCGGACAGGGAACACATACTTGGGTTCATTATTGTGAGGACTATCTCTTCTCTGACATGTCCTTGTGGAATCATTTCTCCCCACAACTACTCACTCTTTTTCACTTTGCCTTGGCAGGTGGGTGGATTATGCTCGTTGGATAGGAATACAATAATGCCCGGAAGCAAAATCGCGGTTGCATTTCTCATTTGATTGAATTTCGCTCCATTATAAAACCGTTCATGATTCATGAATTATGTGAATTGATGTTGAGTTGGGTGTTTTCCGGATAATTTACAGGCCTCTAAACTGTGCAAGCTGAGCTGACAGTTTGTATTAGAGATGCTTTTTCTCATAGGTAACTCTGTTTTCCTTGCAAAGAACTCTACCACCTTAGCAAGGCTCAGGCAAGGTAGGTAGAATTTTCACCCCAGAAATTAGGACTTGCATCAAAGGTACCGTGAAACAAATAAATCTGCTCAAATGGAGTGGCGTTTGGAATTTATTTGGATTTATTTTGGATAATCCTTACCATGTATGATTTAAGAATAGGCTTGTTTTCACCGATTAATGACTGCAACATCTATTATTCTGAGAATTCTATAGCTTAATCTATATGCTAGTTGAAGGAAAAGAAGACATCCTTCGACCTCTTTGTTTTTTTTTTTTTTAATAAAAAATGTTCTAAATATCATAAGAGCATATAAGGGGGGTAATGATATAAATACAATCGTTTTACAATTATCTTACAACTCATATTACAATCAACAATGAAATCATGTCCGATAAAAAACAATGAAATCATGTCATTTCATTAAAAATGAACTACAGCTTTATACAATGACAGTCCAATTAATGTAGAGTTGTAAAAGTGATTTTCCCATCGTTACAAAAGGAAATTTTATCAGCTACATCATATCAAAAAATTGACTAGTACAATGGAATATTATGTAGAACTCATAGATACAGGAAATTTATGAAGAGTAATGTTATAGTCTTACGATATCTAAGTCTCGCACACTTATTTTGAAAACAAAAGTGAGGTTCATTATTAAAAAAATATTTTTTTATGAAAATTTCATATTTATTCACTTCTAGTAAAGAGAGTCTTCGAGGCTTACAAACCCACCAAATAGCATTTCTCATTTACGAACTATCTCATCTCAAATGCTTCTCATCAACATTCTATTGGTAATTACTAAAATCTCATCTCTAGGGTTTCATCATTCATGATGCAAGATGACAAAAGCTTCTCAGATGATCTAAAATTTCAAAGATTTCAATAATCCAATGGTGGGAAGATAACTTGAAGAAACCCAAATGGTGGTACTAATATGAATAGTGGAATGTACAAAATACCAACTAAAAAAAAGTTGGAACAGTTTTTGTATGGAGGAGAGGAGGAAGAGAAGTGAGAAGCAAAAGAAACCAACCCGTGAAACATTATAGGCTAATTGAGCATGTTAAGAGCACTACTACAAACATTTAACAATTTGATTTTCTTGTATTTATTCATTAGGTAAAAACAGTTGTAGCTTTACATTTAATTTCTTTGATCTTATCATAAACATCATCTATCGCCTGTTTCTCATATCATAGGCAGACATCAGATGATTCTAATTGCATATTACACATCAAGAGCCCCATTCATAGTGGGGGAAGTACAATAAGAAAAGAGGAAAAAAAAAAAAAATCAGATTCCCCTTGGTCCCTCCTATGTTGACATTAAGCAGTGTGCATTAGAAAATATGTAAATACTCTCTAGAAATGCTTTCCTTTATCAGTAAAAAATTAAAGGTGAGAAAGGAGGTTATGTAACCCGGGGACCATCAAAAGATTGGATCTTTCTTAGATTCCAGTGAAGGCCCTCATGGATGCTGCGAAAGAAATCATCGGTGGAATCAACCAGACAAGCTGTAGGCACAGGCCAAGGTGCCATGCTGCACACAAGAGCGTCTCCTGGGGCAAGCTGTTTCCTGTCCTTACCATCGAATGATGCCCACGCGTGGCTTCTGCTATTGAAAGGTACTTGCACTCGCAATGTCACATGCTCAGGTAATATAAGAGGCCGAAAGGATAATGAATGTGGGCAAATTGGTGTAAAAAGGATGCCAGGGACCTGCAATTTTAGAGATGAATCAAGAATCAAGGATAGGCTGATGATGAGATATCTCATTGAATGAACTTCCAAACCCAGCTTTTATGAAAGAGGATCCTCTTTCAGAATCTCATTGCAAATTAGACAAAATCTGAAAGTAGAATCTAAATGAGTGACTTTAAACTGAAGAATCTACCCAACGAAATAATTCCTCCGCCAATTTTGAGTTGAGAACATGCCTCTTTCATACCGTCCAAAAACTTAACTTCTTAAAACCATAGCCTTGCCCCAGATTCCACTATTACTTTTTCTCTTTAACCTTGCAATGTCTTCAACATTAACTGATTTTTTCAGAATTGTCTAAGATGGCATCACCATTTAATAGAACATTGATTTTTATGCCGGAGGATGAAAACTTCTAAACCAAATTCTCTCCAACTGCCCCATTTGTGGCACTATTTCTACCTCATGTCAATGTCTTCATTTCTCTTCTCCAAGCACAATCTCTCATGCCTAGTTATACAGCCATATTATGCAATCCTGCAGTTTTTTAAGTTAAAAGCATTTATCTTAGCAGGCCAAAACATAAGAACTTTTCAATGTTGGAATCTGGCATAGCTCTTGCCAAACCCAAACATTTTCACTCCCTCAGCCTCCATCCATACCTAACATTTTAGAGTGCTAAGAAACCTCGCTAAGAATATAACCTTACACCTGACGATTACAAGTAAGCCTCTCTTGCTATCGAACTAAAACCCATGAATTTTGAAGAACATTTTAGTTACCTATTAATGAGGAACTATGTCATCCCCTTTTTTATTTTGCACTTCTACATGTCAAATCATTCACTTCAACCTTTTTCTCAAGGGCCTTCCCAATCACATAAAGAGACATCCTGGAGATACCAATTTTCTTGTAGGGTTTAGATTGCTAGCAGGCAAGCACATGCAATGCATGCACGCCAGAATGTCAACAGACAATTTCTGCAGTCTATTGTTCAAAATTATGTACAAAGAGGGAGGGGGTCATCTACTGTACCCCTAAGTTCGGCTAAGGAGCTCAGGTCTATGATGTATACTTGATTTCAGGTAATTTATCATTAATAATATTTAAACGTTTGAAAGCTTGAGTATAAAAACTGTTCTTTCTTATGAATTGGAGAAAGTCCTGAAACTGAAAACATCATGCTGGCATCATTATAACTGGTGGCAAATATCATTCTTTGTTTTTTTTCTTTCTTCTCTTCTGGCTTAACAACGATGGCCTTCTATGTATAGCAGCCAATCAAGACCACGAAGTTATGCCATCATTGCTTCCGGGAACATGTAAGGGAGAAATCTCTAGTACTCTTTTATCCAATCTTCCCAAATATGTATCACCCGAAGGCAAAGGGCATAAGCAAAATGAAACAAATAGAAATAAAAGCCACACCACATGGACACCTGTTTTTTGTATAATAGCAAACAAGAGTTTGCTGACTCTTCTCCCTCTCTCATATTTCGTTTTCATTCAATTTTCCTTGGAAATCTTAATGGGTTTCGCCTCCAATGTTGTTAGTTTAATCATTTTCATGCTGAAAGATACGTTTAGAGGATATGCACAGGATCGTAACACATTATTCGCAGAACAAATACACTTTCTATTATGCCGCTAAACCTTGTTGGGACTTCGACGGTCTTAAGTAGCGCAATCACATATTGCATAGCCAACTATCTAGTGAATATGGGGTTTTTTAGTTAAATACGTTTCACCCAGATAATTACAAACTTTAAAAGAGAAATAATCTAATGTGAATATTATATTCTAATTTAATTTCTTGAAATAAAACAGGAAAACAAAATGTAGTTACCATAAAATTTTAAGTGAGATCAAATTCTAGTTTGATGATATATAAGAAAGACCTATTAAAAAATGTTGACAATTTGTAAGTCACCTCTTAAGACTGGCCATTTAAGAGTATTGGTCAGGGCCAGTTATGAATTGTGGACAAGAGCAAGAACAAAAATATAAAAACTAAATATACAAATTGGGCAAGATTATAATATATATTTTTTTCCTCAGAGCCTTGGGGGGCTGTGGCCCCCCGGCCTCGTCCCTGCCTGATAACTACATCCATTAGATGTGCATTATTAGTAAAAAATATATACATACTAATTTGCTAAGCAAGAGCCAGTCACCATTCATAGTCACTAGAGGCATTCCGTTTGCAAGATAAAAACAACAAAATTCAATGTACCCTTCAAATATAAATATTGTGACTTGTATGCCTCAGTACATATATAATGCAATTCTCCATCAACAATGAAATAACTTCTCTTGAAATATTATGCACCTAAATTTATATAACATGGTGTTGTGATAATAAGATATGAAAGCATAAACATACCTGCGGATGGACCATTGATCCTCCAGCTGCCAACGAATATGCGGTACTGCCAGAGGTTGTCGATAAAATTAACCCATCCCCTTGCACAGAAGTGACAAAGGAGTCGTCGCAATAGCATTCCAAATTTGTGAGGTATGACGATATTCCACGATCAATTGTAACCTCATTCAAAACAAGTATTGGTTCTTCAGTTTCATACTCATTTTTGGCTGCATCCCTAATAACATGGCACTGCAAACGGTGCCGTAATGTGATACTAATTGGACCCTTTAAAACAGAGTCAAGACATTCTCTGTAATGTTCAGTGTCTGAATAATGTTAAGCACCACCTTTTTGTCAGATAACAGAAAGAAAACACTTATGTCAAAAAGAAGATGAAGAGAGAGGTGGAAATGGCAAAGGCTAGGGGTGTCGGTCCGTCCCGGGGGGGGGGGGAATTTTCGGTCCATTATTTTCCCAGGACCAGTAGCTATTGGTCCGTTCAGTCCAGCCCAATTATTTTATTTCATTTTGTTTCATTTATTTATTTTTCAAATAAATTAATAAAAAAATTATTTAAATTACTACATTAAAATTAAGTAAATTATTAATGTGGATTATGTAATTAACTCACTAAAAAAGATATTTTACTATAATTATATTTATGATGTTAATAGTTACTACTTACTAACTTAGACTTTACTCTTTAGTATGCATAATTATTAATAAATAATAATGTCATATTATGGTTAATGAATATCAAATACTTTCATTGTACATAGATTATTCATACTTGGTTGCAACTTAGGTATTTAAAAAAAAAATTACCTAATTATTTTAATTAAGTGTAAATAGTAGAGTATGTATGAATGTATGATATATATTAACTATTTACATATAATGACATAAATTATCAATGTCATTATCACATAATTTATGATTTATTATTAATTGATAGAATATATTATTTTATATTTTATATGGTCAATGATAATAAATTAGATGAAAAATACATCATTAATTTATATAATTACTATATAAAAATAATATATTAAATTATTAAATTTATTTTTAAAATATATATAGGAGTTTGATCCGGTCCAAAATTTATAGACCCTGGGACTGGACCGAATTTCTTTGGTCCACAATTTGTGGGACCGAGACCGACTGGTGTCAACTTCGGTCTGGTCTAGTCTAGACCAAACCATTGGGTCTAGTCGGTTTTTCCGGTCCGGACCGAACTCCTTACACCCCTAGCAAAGGCTAATGTCTAGGGGTGTCATCAAACTTCCAAATTGTTTTAGAAACAAACACCTTTAAACAAGATGGAGGATACGGAAAGGGGTCATAAAGCCAAGAGACCCCAAAGAAAACGGAACAATTGGAGGAACCGGTCCTTTGAACATGGATGCTGCCTGAACATGAGTAGATAATAATTGTTAAGTATGGTTTGAAAGCAAAAGAGTCAGAAATAGATATCACAATGCCTAGTACGAAATTAAGTTGATGAAGATGCAAATTTCCAAGAATAAAAGCCACTCCAACAAAAGTATTATTCGACAAATCATTTTGCGCCTTACCTTGAGAGATAAACACAGCCTTCAGAATAATCATCAATTTTAGAGAAGCTTTCTTATAATGATAATAAAATAGGACAAACCAAGAGGCAAGAAGGGGAAAAATCTGGAAAACAAATAATGCAGTACTCTAGTCAAAGTTGACAAGAAGGCCCTTTAATTAATTAAAACCGCCAGAGAATACAAATGCAGAATTATACAAAATTCAAATTTTGTGGTTCCTTAGTTTCAATTGATGTTAATAGTCTGCTGATATATATACCATTTCTTTTTTCTTTGGGTACTTTATCCATGTAAGCCACAATTACACACTAAAACAGAGAAGGGGTTTTTTTTTGGGGGGGGGGGGGGTGGGGCGTGGAATCAACGATGCGACAGTGTTGTCAAAGTTACAAATTAAGTTCAAAGGGTATTGTCTATGTATTTATTTTTATTTTTATAAGTAATAAAAGATTTATTCCCAAGAAATAGGCATAAAAGATTTTATGCCCAAGATTTTTTTTGATAAGTAATAAAAGATTTTATTGTCAATGTATTTATTTAAGGTTGGCAGCGTAACACATTAGAAAACTAACATTTCACATTTTTATATTGTGTGCTCCCTTTTACCTTAGACCCTAAGAGGAATATGTTATTAACCAAATCTAACAAGAACAGCTTTCACTACCAGGTACCACACTGAAGAGTGTAGCAAGAACAGATTTGCATTTGTGCTTGTTCCAAAGTTGATGAAGATAAGGAGCGACAGAAGGTAATCACCTTAATTAAGATCTTAATTCCAGTACACATTATGAATCATTTAATAAAAGCTAAAAGTAAATACACATACCCAAAGGACTGTTCCATCCCCACCAAGAGTTGCTACAAGGTCAACTTTTGTATGCAGGAGCGAAATTTCCTTCTCTGCAATAATAAGAAAGTCATAAAGAGTAAGATTACAACAGTATATCAATGATCAAACATAGGTAACGCTAGATGGAATAATCATCATACGAGAAAATTAATTGATTAATAGATGAGTAACCATTGACATTCATGTGTTGTATGATTATCAAAGTAGATTTAACTTTTAAATCCAAGCTAACTGTTTCCATTTTACAACCGTCAGCAGTGGAAGCATAATCATAAAATAATTCAGGCAAGCACTTAATTTGGTGGCTAGAAAGGTAATCAGGTCCCTTTATTGCAACAAATGCAGAAAACGGTGCTGGTACAAA
The DNA here is from genome assembly GCF_004785595.1 of Juglans microcarpa x Juglans regia. Taxonomy (NCBI): domain Eukaryota; kingdom Viridiplantae; phylum Streptophyta; class Magnoliopsida; order Fagales; family Juglandaceae; genus Juglans; species Juglans microcarpa x Juglans regia. The sequence continues at coordinate 20,040,253 of NC_054607.1, read as the reverse complement.
TATATATGAGCTCATATATACATTCACAGAAATAAATATGTTGCCCTTAAAAGTTCCAGGAGGTTATAACAGCCAGTCCAAGGAAAAGTTTGATCAACAGCATGAAAGAACTAATGAAGAAGGAACAAGCAAATGCTGTTTAATCAATAATAGCGTTATAATATCTTCCAACTACAAAAATCTCAATGCTCACCATCTTTCCACGTTTGTACAAAATTGAAGTAAGATGACTCTGTTAGAAGTTCAACTCGTACGTGTGGCTCAACATATATTTCCAACTTTTTCTGCTCTCTCAACCATCTGGGAAGAAGAAGAAAACATTATTTTTCAACTCAAGATTTCGCTGAAGGAAAATAAGAAACTAAAATTCAACCAATTTAAGCAAATTGGAGAAGAAGGGGGGGGGGGGGGGGAGGGGAGGAAGAGAGAGTATAATGATACAAATAGCAATAGAAAGAGGAATGAATAATACCCTAGCCACTATGTTAAATAATTTATCCAAGTATTCTTAACGTGTGGTAAATTTAAGTTGTTGGCACACTTCCTAACAACTAAAAATTCTCTGATTTAGTTTCTAACATCAAGACTTGAGAGCTGGTTTGAGTAAGAGGTCTTCAAGACTCTTGAAACAACAATTGGTGATTTCTTCTATTCTGCACGTCCAAGGACCCTTTCTTAAATACCAGGCAGCTTTGTGCATGAGAGGAAGCATTAGTGTGCATTTGTTACACATTATTGGCCCACTTCCTGATATCTCAAGCTTTTGGGATTTGTGGCTTCTAACGAGAACTTATGCTACTTAGATGTATCCATATGATAAAAAAAATTAAAAAAAAAAAAAAAAACCTTTAAAAGCTTAACAAAGAACTTATGCTAGTTAGATGCATCCATATAATCAATTTTTTTTTTTACCTTTAACAGCCTATATCCTTCACACTTGCATGAATAAAGCATTGATAGCCCAAATTAGACTATAACATGAGGAAAACTAAAATTTAGGATTAACGTAAAAAAAATAAAAAAAAAGGACCCAGAGCACAAATATCTTCACTTCCCAACAATTAGTACAAAACTCCATGAAAAATTGACAATTAGATATGCAGTAAAAAAAGTAATGGAATCGATATTAGTCTATCAGGACAAGAGCACAGAGTATGCTGGGTTTTGAATTTTACAAGCCTGCATCTATGTGACATCTATCAGGGAAAACTAATGATCAGCAAATACCCCTCATCAGGATGGTTTAAGTAATTATAAAAGTAAAGCTTGTCAATCTACTTCCGCATCTGTTCTTAGTATTATGCCATATGAAATGCTCTCAATTGCTTTGGAAGGTTACCAACTTTAACGACAGAGTTCCTTTTAGAATGATATGCTCCACAAAGATGTATGCATAGACACCAATGGATATCTTAGGAGCCAATAAGGCCACAGTTCGATCTTATCAATTTGGACTCCACATGCTTATTTCTTGGAATGTGCACAGACACCATAAGGTAAGGTCAGGTGGCTAGGGTACCCATCTAGTAACAAAAGAAATTACATAACTGAAAGTCAGTTAGATGGAAGCCCCAATCATATTAAACATTTCGAAAAAATCTATAACATCACTGACTGATGATTGCTGCTATAGAATATCTTGTGTTTTCTAAGAACCATGTCTAAGATTATTTCTGGAGAGAGAGAGCTGACAACACCCTCATCACTCTCTAATTTTTCACAGTTGAATCTCATTCAGAGCTCATACAAAATGTAGAATCTTACCCAGTTCTTTTCTCTTTCTCTTTTTCATGAGTGAATATTACCCCAGGTCTCCTCAAAGTTCAATAAATTGTAATCAGACCCACTTGCCAGTAACACATTACATTGTAGTCGTAATTTGATGATAAAAAAGCAGGAAACATGTAATAGAAGTTAAAAAAAGACTTTGTAGCAGTTCTAGAACAATGGTAGCTGATTTAATATAAAGTCAATCCTAGACTAGGATATAGTATATTGTCTGCAGGAATTTCTCAGAGCTTCCTTCTCTCATCAGGTGTATTCGTAATATAGTACCTTGATAATGTCTATATTTCTTTTCTTGATCAGTAGTAAAACTTGTCTTACTTAACAAAGCAATTTCTCAGAGCTCAACTCCAGCACTCTATTGAAAGAACTAGCAGAAAATGGCTCTTAGGATGCAAAATGCGAGATTATAGTTTTGTATTCACACCTGACCATTTCTGCACACAGAATTCGAACAGAAATTGAATTTGGTTTGGTCAAAACAAGCACAGTTCGCGGGTGTGATTCCCACCTCAAAGAGATCTGAAAGGAAAATGATTATTACATTAGACAATAGATGGCAGACCACAAAGCTGTGTTAAAAAATATGTCCATTTACACCAATTAAGCCAGGACCCAATCTGCCCTGCTAGGTAGTGATTCCACAAATAAAATGGGGACAGGGATGAATTTTCATTCCTGGAGCAGGTGGAGGGATAGGTGTTCACCCCCCCACCCCACAACACCAAGAGCCCATATTTTCATTACAAAGTATCTTCACATATTTTTAAGATATGGAAAAATCAACCATATATGTCTAATAATTTATAAAACATTTAATGTAAATTTGAGAGTAAAAGTTTACTGAAATTGATGATTGTTCAATAGAAACATAGGTTTATACTCGAAAGCTGGCAGGGGTGGGGATTTAATTTTCTAATGGCAAGGACAGGAAATCCCTCACATCCCCAAAGCGGAAACACGGCCGTTCATTGGCCCCAACCAACCCTGCCCTGCCACACCCTAGTCCCTATGAACTGATTCTAACAGTCCCTCAAAGAGAGTGCTGCAACTTTGTCCTTATATTAGAAGAATGTAAAGGTGAGAACACAGATAGATCAGTAACAAAAACCATTGATTTGACACATTAAATTGGTAAAATAACAGCCTCTTGCATAAAGAATAATCTGTACCTGCTTACTGCTGCGTTCTGCAGTAGTTATATTGCCTCTTTCAAAAGAGACAATATCATGTTTGTGCTGATCACTTTGTTCACCTTTGCAGCACCATGAAAGTTTAAATGAAGCCTGTCTAAGAAACATAGTTATATCAATCTGGACAATAAGGTGCTAATTATGCTGCAAAATTGTCTCATTTAATATATTAATTTTGCATGTATAGGGCCATGGAATAAGGGCTAGAAAATTTTTAGAAGAAAATCCAATCCTAATAAATAAGGACAACATCAAAACCAACAATATCATAACAACCATGAAAAGGACCTTTATATACACAATAGATTAGGTTAAACACCTTCTACAAGGAACATTGACAAATAGTAATGATTAATACCTAGACTAACAGGCTACCATAGAAATGGTCTGATGCTTCAAACAGATATCAGATTGAATTAATGCATTAAAAAATAAATGGTCCATTACAAAAAGCCAGGACTCATTAACAGGGTGGTAACTGAAAAACTACCTTTCTAATCATCTGGGAATCAAAAACAGGTTCCCCATCCTGAAGAACTTCATGGGAGCAAATTCCATTCCTCCCATTATGCTTTTCAAATTGACCATTTGCTTCGTTGCACCATGCTGATTGGTTGACCAAGTTCTCCATTCTTGCATTATCAAAATCACCACCATACTCTCCAGGTGACTCCTCTGCAATCCAAGCCAGAAATTTCCTTGAATAAGGAGAAATTATAAAACTAGAAGAGAATCTAGACACAGTGAGGGGAGGGGGAGGGGGAGGGGGAAGGGGGGTGTGTGTGTGGAGAGAACCTTAGTTATGGCAAGATAGTGGGTGGTAACCCAAACGTTCATATATTACCAAGATATCAGTTTGGGTCTCTTTAACCGTTTCTATGACAAAAACCTGCCTACGATAACCTTCGTCCCATCTTTGAGCCCCCCTTAAATATTGGGATTGAGAAGAAACTTTGCAAGATCAAGAGTAGTCAAGATCAATGTTCTTGTCCTTGATCACAGATATCAATAGCTAAAATCCTCCCCCTAACATGATATATGTGACTGCAATCTCCATCTTAAGTACGGCCTCTAACCTGTTTACGTTTAACCCAAGTTAATGTCTCACTAACTTTTGCAATTGACAGAATTTTCCTACACCCATTACAGCACTCATCATTGTCCAACCATATCCAAAGCAGAAAAGCAAAGTATTATTCTTACTTAAAAATAGTTTATAGCATTTGTTGACCAAAGAGAAGATGTTATATAAATAAACTCAGTGTTTGCTCACAGCTTCGGTTTTTGCTAGCAACTGGCATCAAGGACTTCAGGCCTTTAACCCTAGTGGGTGGTGTGTAAAGATCATTGCTAAAGTTCTTGCAAGAAGATAAAAATTGGTGTTGGCAAAGAATATTCCCAACTCCCAAAATGCCTTCATTAAGGGAAGGCAAATCTTGGAATTTGTTCCCGCTGCTACCAAATGTCTTGATAGCCACTATATCCCACTTGTGAGACACGGAAGTGCTTTGTAAACTGGACATAGAAAATGCATATTTTCATGTGAATTGGTTTTTTCTACTTTATTTGTTGAGAATGTGCGGTATTGGGGAGAAATGATATAATTGGATAGTCCATTGTATTTCCTTGGTCCATTTTCTATATTGGTGACTGGAAATCCTATGTGGTTTTTCGAGAGCACTCTAGGATTATGACTAGGGGACACCTTATCCCTTCTTGTATTTGTTTAAGTTATGGAGGTTTCTTATCAGTCTTTTCATTGGGTGCAAGAAATGGTGGAAGATGGTTCCTACTTGCTTGATGTGGTTGTGTATTTGGAGGGAAAGAATGACAGGAATTTTGAAGATCATGAACGGACATTGGAGGAGCTCAAAACCTTATTTTTTAATAGTCTATTCCTTTGGACAGACTACATAGACTTTAATGGCTAACTTTTAATGATTTTCTTTTTTAACTTTTTCTATGGGCGATCAAGGAATAGATAGGAATGACTCACCCTACCCTTCCTTCTCCCAGTTACTGCCTATAATGGGTTAGTTACTGGGTCATAAGCATTTTTCAATTGATGACTTTCTTGTATACACCCTGTGTACTTGGATGCACCTTTTGTGAAATTTAATGAAGTTCTATTACTTTTAAAAAAATATTTTGAAGTTTCTGGTTTGAAGGTTAATTTTACTATCTCGGGGTTGCTCCCAGTTGGCAATCTATAGAACATGGTTATTTTGGCGGGTTTTCTTGGCTGAAAGATTTCTGATTTGCCCACAAGTTATCTTGGTCTTCCATTGCGTTTCTTGGCTAGGTAGAAGTGATATACTTGTCTAAGGGTTCATGTGTCTTTTTATGATTGGTCTTTGGGAGAACATTAGAAGGGGTTAGGAGGATTTGTCCCACTTTATTAGATATGAGGTGGGTGACGGGTACTAGATTAATTTTTGGCATGATGTGTGGCTTGGAGATCAGCTTTCAAAAGGTGCTTTACCATAGTTATTGAGCACTGTACATTTCAAGGATGCTTTTGTGATGGATCATTGTCGGTTCTTGCAAGATACTCATTAGTGGACAGTTAATTTTGCTAGAGAGATTAATTACTAGAAGGGGGATCTCTTCACATCGTTCTTCAAACGATTGCAGTTTGGGATGGGGCGGTGAAGACAAACTGGTCTGGGGCCCAACAAAGAAAGAAGTGTTTGAAGTAAAGTCTCTCTACAAAGTGTTATGTGCTTTTGATTGTTCCCCTTGTCCTTGGAAGATTATTTGGTGAAACAAGGTACCCCAAGAGCGAACTTTTATATAAGGAAATGAGATTCTCACCATAGATAATTTCAGGCAACGCTGGGTAATGGTGTTGGACTGGTGTTTCATGTCTAAGAATGGTGAATCAGTAGATCATCTGCTTTTACATTGCGAGGTGGTCAGGACCATGTGGAATGATTTTTTTGCAAGCATTGGATTATCATGGGTTATGCCTCTTAGACTGGTGGATTTCCTAGCAAGTTGAAGAGACCTCCAAGGTAATTCATAGGTGGTAGCAATATGGACAGTGGTTACTTACATGTATGTGTTGGTGTATTTGGCAGGAGAGAAATGATAGAAGCTTCGAAAATTGCGAGAGAACAATTGAGGAACTGCTTCAAAGATTGCAAGAGAACAATTGAGGAACTTAAGGTTTTCTTTTTTAAATCATTGTTCTTATGGGCAGGGCCATTGTTTGTAATGGGCTAAATGTCCATGATTTTCTACTTTCAGTTGTAAACTCTAGGGTACTTCTCATGTATACTCCATGTGTACTTTGGCTTTGCCTACTTTTAATGATTAAAAAAAAATCTTTTATATATGGACAATGGTTTTAGGGAAGATTCTTACCTTGGATAATGTAAGGAGGCGGCAAGTTGTAGTAATTTATTTGAGTTGCATGTGTAAAAAGAGTGGAAACGATGGATCACCTTTAATTTTACTATGAGATAGCTGGTAGTTCATTTCTTTATGAAAATTTTATTAATGTCAATAGAAGACTAGGAGAAGCCCAAGTACACAAGATGTAGAAGAATATAACACCTAGTTAGGGTGAAGAAGAAATAGATAAAAGGAAGTCATGAACATTAAGTCCATAGAAATCTATAGCTATTGACCGGAGAAATAATGTGTTGAAGAAGAGACTTCTAAGACTTCCTTTCCCTCGAGATACACCACAGAATGCAAATGGGGACCATATTCCAAATAGCTGCAATTCCCGAAACACTAAAGAGATTTCTCCAAATGGCAATTGGACCAACCATGCTCCCAAGCATAACCCATTCGAGGTTGTCCAAGGTCAGGATTTTCCCCAAGGAAGCTGTCCATACGAAGAAGGTAGCTTTTTACGTCCTCTTACTCCTCCAAATATTCTTCCAAGGAAAAGAGTTGTTCTCCCTATTAGTGATAGCTTTACAGAAAGAGTGAACAGAAAATTTCCCTTTCCTAGAGGGAGTCACTGTATTTTATCTACCTCTTGGCTTCTTACCATAGCTAGTACTTCATTGAACACAATCTTTTCAAGTGATTAATCTCCTAGCATGTTGGAGGAGCAGTTCGGCTGCCATGAGTCCGTATTATTGTGAAAAATGATATCATCTTGTTTAATGTGGTGTACTTGGAGGGACCAAAATGGGCGGCGCCACTTTGAAGATTGTAAGAATTCAGTGTTGGACCTCAATAGTCGCTTTAACATCGTGGTCCACAATAAAGTCAAATTTTCTATTTCTAGCTTTTAAGGACCTTCTAGATTTGTTTCCTTTTTCTATTTAGGTGAATCTCTATTATACCTCCAATGTACTGGGGTAATGTCCTTTTAATTAATAAAATCCATCAGAATTGTCACAAAAAACCTCCCACTTGAGCATCAGTAATTGTGGGAAAAGAAGTCTGCCCAACACATTTGGCATTGCTTGGCTATCTAGAATATGGGAGCACTGAGAGGTAGAAGAATGAACTTGGAGGATAGGATCATAAAAGATAAGCTAAATTCTTTATCTAAAGACTCTATTGTTAAATAAAAAAAATTCACAGGGTTCGATGCAGAATATATCCCAGGAAAAGGAGATAATGCAATCTTGATGGATAAACTCTATATTAAATATCTTGAGCAATTCCTTGAGCTTAAAAAGAGTGAACAAGATAGATTGCATCATGCAAATTATTTTATTTTATTTTTTATGACGGGGAAAGCATCCATAGCAAAGCCCTTAGGACTCACCCATGGAACTTAAACCCCCGGGGAGACTAGCATAGCAACCCACCGCCATGGCCTCTCATTTAAACTGCAGTTTGATCCCAAGGGGAATCAAACCTGTGACATGGGGCTCATGCACACAAGTTCGCCCTTACCACTTTGGCTACCCAAGGGTGGGTCCATCATATGCAAATTATAAAATAATATAGTGGGAAATTTCAAGGGATTCTACATGAGAGAGTTTAACAAGAGACTTAAGCCTCATTTGTTTTTGCAGATGAGATGAGTTGAGATAAAAGTTGAAAGTTGAATAAAATATTGTTAGAATATATTTTTTTAATATTATTTTTGTTTTGTGATTTGAAAAAGTTGAATTGTTTATTTTATTTTGTATTGGAATTTGGAAAAGTTGTAATGATTAGATGAGATAAAATGAGTTGAGAAGTTTCCTGAAAACAAACGAGGCCTTAATTGGTTTCCTATGAAAAGTTGGTGAAGAATACAAGTGAATCCGTAAGGAACAGATATTAGGTTAGCAGCAATTGCTTTGACAGGATTACTTTTGTAAAAAGTGAAAGAGATGAGAAAGACTTGAAAAGTTATGCAAAGAAAATTTTTAAACTCAAATGAAAATTTCAAAACAGCATTTTGAGAAACTTAAAATCTTAACATATCTATTTTGTGGCATAAAACCACAATTAAACCTTGAAAAATGTTTCCATTACCAGAAATGCATTGATTTCCATAATATTTTCCAGATGAAATGACTTTAGCTTGGAGTTCACTGTTTTCAAGTCTTGAAATCCTTTGGGCCAATGACTCTAGAGTGAAAAATATGGAAATGTCATCATCTTGGTAACCTGTACAGATTTCTTAAGTGGAAGATCAGCTAGTAATTCGGTGCAATTCAAAGCAAGTACCTTAAAATTTCCCAGCAGACTAGACACGGAAGCACTAACTCATCTTTCACATTGCATTATCTAGGGAAGTCTGAGTCCACCAACTACGAAGCTTTTCAAAAATTTCATGTCCGATGGGGGAACACCCATAATCTGATGATAATGAGTCCAGATTTTATTAGCAAGCTAACTAATAGAAACAAGTTATCCAAGTTTTCATGAATTGGTTCAGTATGATAGAGGGTTCAAGAAGTCAACAAACAATGTGGTCTAAATTTCTCTCCCACACAAACACACAATTCAAGTTTCTCTTTACCTTCTATCCAAATAAGAAGATTCGTGCATAAGATGATATTACAGTTGAGAAAGCAGGAGATATTCTGATGAGAGAGAAGAAGAAAGGAGCATTTCCTGAGAATTTTACAGAAGGATAATAAGTCAAGAGAGAAAAAGACTCACCACAACAACTTAAGGGAATAAGATGTATCAACTAAATTAAATGAGAAGTTACCATCGATTTAATTCCAAGATCCTATGTCTACTAAAAGGAAACTTCTCCTCAAAAACTCTTAAGGAAATGAGAAAGATCTCCAACATTTTGTTTTGGCTCGACTTATAATCATATATGAAATAGCAGACGGTATAAATTTCATAACACTTTTCTCACAGCATCCGTTGCATGAAAACGCCCTTGAGATGCTACACAGTGGATTAGGAGACAAAGGAGGAAGAAGAAAGGTTCAGAATGTCTGCAAACTATCATAAAATGAATCACTAGATAAACTGATGATGAACAAGAAGTCAAGTAATATTAGGTTTTCATTGAGTTGGCACCCGCCTCCCCCCACCCTTTCTATTTGACACTGATTACAAAGGAATATCTTAAGCATGTCACAGAACGGTCCTATTGTGAATTTATTTGTTGACAATGTGGTATTACTTCATGAGACAATAGTGAAGATAAATGGAATCGTAAAACTAAAACTGTAGAGAGATGCGTTTGAATAAAAAGGTTATATTTTTTTACCCATAAGTTAAAAGAATAAAAAGATTATAGTATCAGACTAGAGAAAGCTAAAAACTGTAGAGAGATGCTTTAGAATCAAACAGCTGCATTTGCAGACAAAGTCAATACGTAACTAGCGAACCTTTTAACACTTTAAAAAAATGAAAATAAAAATGTTGCAAGACTGAATATTTCCCAAAGATTTCCTTTTAGTTACCTTGGATCAATGACTAGAACAATAAGAATAATAATAGAGTGATGTAAATTAAGCGAATTGGTGCTTTGCACATTGCTGTGCAATCACAAGTCTAAATATTAAAAGGAAGATCCAAAATATTCTTTCACTGAGAAGTGAGAAGTACTACAGTCTACATTAATAAGTTTCGAAAACCATTTTTTTAACCCAGCAAGTGTAAGGTTCAAAAGATATATGGTGTGAAACTTAAAACCTGAAGACACTTAACATCCATTACAAGGGCACTGAATACTTAAAAAAGGATAGGATAAGTGATAACCGCAATCTGAACAAGATAAAGGTGACATGAATGATGAATAAATAAAGCAAACTATGATGAAAGTACAATGAAGACCAATATCTATGACAGTGAGGAAGTGATATGGTATTAGTAAACTATCTACAAAGAAAAGAAAGAGTTCAAAAAAAAGTTTCTGTGGAGCTGTAGGGTCATGGTGGAAGTGTGCACCAAAGAACTGCCTGGCCTTCAATAGAAGAACTAAGTCAAGGAAAAGGATAGCAGTAACCATCTCCAAAGTATTCGGGATTAGGCTTATTTAAGTTGAGGTCAATTTATATTTCCTACTATTAAAGAGCTGTTCTTCCACATACTTAAAATAACATAAAAAGTATACATAAATTAATTCTGCTACTGTTCAACATTAGAAAAACCTTTAAACTCCAGCATATTCCGTGCTCTCTCCAGTTCATATTTACGCTTCCATTCAGCTGCCTCAGCTTGAGCAGAAGCCTTTCCCTCAGCAGCACGTCTTAAGGCCTTTGCAACAGCTAGAGAAGAGATGGAAAAAAATATAAGCATAATGGCTTCTATATTAGATTCATATGCAGAGCATTTACTTATATTGAATATGTGCGTAACGTAGAGGATTGAGCATGAACGTACTTCTCATAGCTTCTGAGAACTCTATAAGGTGGTCATCAGATCCCTGAACTGAAGGTTGAAGAAGTTCATCAATTTCTTTCTCCGAGAAGAGAGAAAATGAATTGGGAAAACCATTCTCTGGCTGCGAGCATGATATACTTGCCTCTCCCTACCCACATCAAGCATATCAGATCATATTCAAGAAAAAATGTGTGTAAAATATGCCAAATTTCTAAGTTAAGTAAGGTAAGATAATGTGTTGTATTAAAATATATGATACAGCACACAAATAAGCATTGTACCTTGCCAAGGTAGTTATAGTCTCAAAAAAATCATTTAAAAAGACATTAGAAGAAGACCAAAGGTACTTGAAATGATAACGACGGCATGCCATTTGACTTCTTCCATGACATATTCATTTCATAGGAAATATCCTACTTCCTAACCTTCATAGATATAACCAGCAGGATAACCTCAAGTCATACACCAAAGCGAGATTTCAAGAATTGTACTTCCAACTTAAGACGAGAGGGGGTCAAAAAGATCTTCAACTAGGTAGATGAGTTTAACCACCATGGAACTTGTCAGCAGAAGCAACCTGTCTATTAGTTCCCATTCTAGTGAATGGGAACTGGTCCTTCCACTTGTAATCATGACATGTCATCATCAGGGTTGCATAGTCCAAAATTCGCATAATTATGCATACATGTTTTTTCATTTTTTTTCAGCCATTACATTATATGAACATCAGTTATACCCTACAGATCTATGGGACATAGATTTTAATAAACCAGATAATCAATATCACCTATAAAATGTGTGGAAATGCAGGATTATAAGTAATGAAGAGTGCAAAATAGTTAGTTCGTAATTAAAATTTGAGGATTACAAACAAGACAGCTTGTCAAAAAGTTGGAATTGTAGCATGAAGTCACTGCATTGGTTTTATCTCAAACAATCACCAAAATACCAATTAATCCTTTACATTTCCTACCAGATTGCATGTCATACCATCAACAGTCGGATTCAAAGCTTGTGTACAAACAGAGCCTTTGATGAGCACAATCATAGTTAATAAGAGAAATGTTGCTCATAAGCCTTTTAATGATGAAAAATTCTACATACCACACTTTCATCCCACTATGACGAGTTAGTATTGCTCATCAGCCTTTGAATTTTCCCTTTTTAAAAATAAAGCCTGATCTAGGAGTGATGAAAGTGACACATTTTATGTTGTAGGATGAAAGTGGGATGGGAGTGTAGCATGCAGTGTTACTCTTTAATGATAAGCCTTTCATCGTCCTTTCAAGTGGCATCAAATGATTGGAAGATTTTGTTATTTTTCACTCACATGCCAATCATTGATGCCACATCGGGAGATGACGAAAGGATAACGGTTAAAAACTTATGCCAATATAATATCCATCTTTCTAATAAACGGGAGGTATACTTCTTATGAATATTCATTCCATCCATTTAATTATCTTTTTAACTTTCATAGAATAAATCATCAGGTTTCAAATTAAGCCGCAGATATCTACACACTTTCTCACCATAGTGATATGAATTATCGCTCCTAAAATACAAATTCACCCTCAACCCAAATTTCAAAACAATGAAAGCTGCACTCCCAGAAACTTCATCCATCCCAAATTCAAAATCTAGGCAACACAGAATCTTAAAATTTAAAGCTTGCACAAACTTTACATACTATGTTCCATCAAACTTCCTCTCACCCCACTGCTCATTATCACAAAGAGGCAAGGGATACACCACCACCAACCAAGCTATCCACAGAATGAGGTCAAAGTTCCGAAAACACTGGAAAAAAACACGAATTGCAAAGAACAAAAAATCCAAACATGCTAAACACCACATAAATACACATGCACAAACAACATCTGAGAACCCCAAAAAGGAAAAACATAGATAATTTGTAGAGATAGAGAGAGGGTGTTTGTTACAGAGGAATTGAGCTTGCTAGGAGCCATGGCTGAGTAATCTGACACAGAGAAAGAGAATACGGATTCCCTTCTTTCAGCGCTCACAACAGCTGCGTGATTTAGAGAAACTTGGCCATGTAACGGTAAAAGGAGCTAGAGGGAGACGGAGGATATTGGAGGAGTTCGGAGCAAACAAACAACGCGTGGCGGAGTCAAGGACTCAAGTTCAAGGTGTTTGTGTCTAGTCTATGTAGGAGAGAAGTCAAACCAGCCAACCAAATAAACAAAACAACAAGGAGTCAGATTTGGTGCACTTCGGAATGGGTTTGTACATTATCGTTTATATAATGGGATGAATTCAGCAACTCCTTTGGACCGGGAGCAGGGTAGGTGGGAGTGGCAATCCCTCCACTACGCATTGACTTTTTCTAGATCTGTCCAGGAATTTGTACAGATATTTTAAAATAAAAAATTTAATTTATATGCAAAATTATATTTTTCACGATAAATTACTTTTCACGACAAAATTTATAAATTCTAAATTTGTAGATAACATTTTCGAGATGAGTACTATATTTCTGTTTTTTTTTTCTTAAAAAAAAATATATATATACACATATAAGATATCCAAATTTTAAAATTGTAATAAATAATAATAAATAAAAAGTAATAAATAGTAAAAAAATTTCATCTAATCTCATCTGTATAAACAAGCGATGCACAATCTCTCTGTACATTTGACTCTCAATAAAAAAAAATCACATTTAGATATTAAAAGTGTTTCATCTTATCTCATTTTATTATTACTACTTTTTCAAATTCTCACATAAAATATAATAAATCATTCAACATTTTTAAATCTCAAAAGAATAATATTTTTTAAAAAATAATATTCTAATAATATTTTATTTAATATTTTATTTTTATCTTATATTAACTTACTATCTAAATGGCTACTTAAAATACAATACCATTAAATCTCACTTATCGCTAAAAATAAGAGAAACAAGATACTTTTATTTCATTGGAAGAACTAGAAAGTATCTATTTAATATAAGATTTAGACCATGATAATAAAGTAGAATAGGGATTGCCTTAAGGACCACGAAACTCGAGGGTTCAAAAGTTGCCTAAAAAACAAAAAGCAAAAATAAACTAACACCACAAGCAACAACAGGCGTAATAAATAGTAAATTAAATACTCGGCCATTGATACAAGAAAAAAGAAAAAAAAGTGTTACATATACAAAAGATTATAAAAAAATAAAGATTTTAGGCATTAAAAAGAGAACAAATCAAAGAGTCTTATGCCGTATGGAACATCTCTCTAATAGCCAAGTACAATAGAGGAAGGCCCATTAAACCAGAGAGTTTCTTGAACTTCTGTTATTTGGAGAGGTCCTTTTAAAAGCTCACTACAAGTAGAGTTTTCATGAATATATATATATATATATATATTATATATATTTTTATAAGTAGTATTAGATATCGTCATAGACGTACTATACAGGTTTCATATACTCCCTTTAAAAAAAAGTAAAACTTACTATTAAATTTTTTTTAAAAATGAGTGTCCAGGATTGATACATTCTAAAACTGTACAAATCAAATTATTTTTCTTTTTTCATTATGATGTGATGTAAACATTTTTCAGTATCCCATTACTTATTTTAGGAAAATGCCAAATGGAGGAAGGAAAAAAATTAATTTAATACGAAGAGTAACTGTAGCAATCCTATATGTTTTCTCTGCATATTTTATTTAATACCTCTAATGAAAAGAATTTAAAAAAAATAGTATTTAATGGAGGAAGGAAAATAAATAAATTTATTTTAAATTTTAGACCATGGAGCGTGGAAGTTCGGCCCAATTCCTAAAAAGGCTGAAAGCCCACACGAACACCAGAGTGCACAAACCCCAAAGCCATATTAAGTAGAACGATCTGTTCCGACTTTCCCATTCGTTGGTAAATCTCTCTACCCTCACGATCTCCAAGTTCCAACTCGCTGTAGGAGACGGTGTTCTGAAAAACCTTCCTTCAAGCTTAAACCCTCCTTCCATGGACTCCCTCCAAGCCACCTACAGAGACGAAGACGAAGAAGATGAAGACTCCGCACATCGCTTTGCCTCCCCCACTCCCACTACTACTCCCAACCTCACCACCACCACCGAACTGCCACCGCCGTCCAGCCCTACCACTGCTATTGAACCCCAAAACGACTCCAAACCAGACCCCATTAGCTCCGAATCCGAAGATCCGGCTTCCTCTGACACCAACAAATCCCCCAGATCCACCCACAACGTCCCCACCGAGAACGATAACGACAAAGAAAACGACAACGACGACACCACTACCACAACCAATACCACCAACAACAACAACGACGAGGAGGAGGAGGACGAAGACGACGACGAAGACCCTCCTCCCAAGAAGCAGAAACCCCTTTCATCCCTCACTGCCCAGCCTACAATAACCAATCACCCACATGACAATGCTGCCCCTATGGAGGCCGAAGCGACCCCGACGACGACGACGACGCCAACAATCGCAACCACCGCGAAGAAATCGAAGAAGAAAAACAATAACGTTTGGGCCACGAAGTCGACCCGCAAAGGAAAGAAGAAGAACAAGTCCAATAACAACCACAATGCCCCGGCAGAGGAAACCGTCCTCATCACCCCGATCCAGAAGTTCCCGGATAAGTCCGACGATACCCCGGACATGAAAATCTGCCTCTCGAAGATCTACAAGGCCGAGAAAGTTGAATTGAGCGACGACAGATTGAGCGCCGGGAGTGCCAAGGGTTATAGGATGGTTAGAGCCACCAGAGGAGTCGTGGAGGGATCTTGGTACTTCGAGATAAAAATTGTCAGACTGGGAGAGTCGGGGCACACGCGCCTCGGGTGGTCGACTGAGAAGGGGACCTCCAGGCTCCGGTTGGGTACGACGGGAACAGTTTCGGATACAGAGACATTGATGGGAGCAAGGTGCACAAGGCGTTGAGGGAGAAGTATGGGGAAGAGGGGTATAAGGAAGAGGATGTTATTGGGTTCTATATTAACTTGCCGGAGGGTGGTTTGTATGCGCCCAAGCCCCCGCATTTAGTATTGTACAAAGGGCAGAGGTATGCCTGCGCGCCGGATGTCAAGGAGGAAGCCCCAAAAGTGGTCCCTGGTAAGTGTTTTCTTTACCCTATATCGTGCACTATATGTGTTTGTAACTATTGTTGGTGAGCATCTCGTAGAATTTCTATTGCAATGTGATGACATATGTTGGCCGTTTCTTGGTTATGCTGATATCAAGTAGTGTCGATGGATTGTATCTAGGATACCATGGTGATAGTTTTGGCATTGGTCGCATGGTTTCCAAAATGCTCCATTTGTTTATGTTGCACAATTCAAAGTTTTAACTCGAGCTTGAGATCAAATAAATAACGAGGCATTGAATAGTACTTCAAATTATTGCGATCATGTAAAACTTGGGGAGAAGATCCTGTTTGTGTGGCATGGAAAAGGGTGGTGATTAGGTGTATATGCCATTTTTGGAGCTTGACTTTCGAAGTTCACATTTGTCAAGGGTTGGTATCTACTTGGAACAAGATTGTTGTCAAATTTTCAAAGAGGACCAGAGTCCAACCAAGCCTTAGTAATAGTAATTCTCTTTGACATGTATTTCAGAAGTTCAAATTTTGTAAGGATGAATAAACAGGCTTAGATAAAAAAAGATGTTATAACTATTCTGAGGTAAGCTACACACAATGAAAAACTTGCATTTGTCACAAACATACGAATCCATGGATCTTCTACTTTGTTTAAATTGTTTGTTGTCGCAGTTCATACTTTTTGTTGTCAAATTTCATTGAGCACCACGGACCAACTAAGATGCAGTCTATATGTTTGTAGTGGGTTGAAGTTTTTGATATACAATTTTTTTTTTATTAAATTTTTTTTTTATTGGTAAAGTTTTCGGCATACAATTAGTTTATAAATCATACTCATGGTGGAAAAAGCGGATGATTGGGTAAGACCTCATGTTCAATTGATTAACTGGGTATTAAGATGCATAAAATGTATTAATTTTTTATATAAATTTTATTCCAATAGTACATCATAAAATTATAATGCAAAACTGTGGAAGATGGCACCGGCTTGTATGTTCTGGTGTATTGGAGGGAAAGGAGGGCATTAGTTTGAAGACTGCTAGAAAACTCTGTTGGAGCTCAATTCCCCATTTAAATTTTATTAAACCAAGTAATTAGGCATAGCCCACGTACCAAGGGGCATACAAAAGAAAACACCTAATTACAAGCTAGGAACTAGAAATAGCAACAATGAAATCATGAAAACAAGCCCCATCAAATACTATAGCAGACTATGTATGGAAGAAAAAATCTCTAATCTCTCCCAACGAGCATTCTCTATCTTCAAAACTATGACTGTTCCTCAAGCCAAATACACCACATAAGACATTGGGAAACCATCTTCCAAACGGCAACAATTTGGTGATTTCCTTGGATACCTCTCCAATAAGCCAAAAGATCTACCACCCTCCTAAGCATCACACCCAAGCAATACCAATCCTATTAAAGATGGCATCCCATAAAACCCTTGTCACCTCACAATGGAGAAGTAGGTGATCCATGGATTCTCCATTCATTTTACACATAAAGCACCTATCTATAAGGATGATACCATGCTGTCTCAAATTATCAGTTGTTGGGATTTTCCCATGAGAAGCCAACCAACTAAAAAAAGCAACCTTGAGAGGCACCTTGCCCCTCCAAGGAAAAGAGTGAGGTGATTGGCACCTCGCTCCTCATCTCTTAATATTTTGTGTTATTAGGAATGTGGTCCATAATAGATTAGAGTATTCTGTTTTTACTTTCCATGAATTTTTAGCATTTCTTCCCTTCTTGTGTTCCAGGTTTTTTTGTTTTTGTTTTTTTATAGGTAAAAGGGATTTTATTAATAGATATGAAAATAGGTGTAACCCAAGTACACAGGAAATGACTTTGTGTAATGCCCCAATGGAAGATCCAAACCACATAACTTATACTCCAAAAGAACTAGTCAATGATACAATTGGAGTTCCATTGGAACCTTATATAGAGCAAGAATTTTTCTTTTTCAAGCAATGTGGGATCTCATTCACCACCCATAACCCACAGGTTCCAAGATTGAAACTTGGCTCTGATACAATTTGTAACGCCCCAATGGAAGACCCAAACCACATGGCCTATACTCCGAAAGGACTAATTAATGATACAATTGGAGCCTTATTGGAAACTTATAAAGAGCAAGAACTTTTCTTTCCCAAGCAATGTGGGATCTCATTCACCACCTGCCCTTATCCTTATCATATGTGGTATCACACTTTGGTTTCAGCCTTTTTAGTTTTGAAGAAAATTTTATCTTAATAAAATCTATATTTTTTTTATTGGTACCAGGTGTCTGAGAACAGTGTCCCGACTTATCCTAGGGGTTCAGGCCCTCAGTAATTAGTTTTCCGCAAGTGCACATTGGGTAATTCAAGAGAAAAATCCCCTAGTCTGATGACCCCTAGAGATTGTTTGCACCTAGTGGGATTTGAACCTTGGATCTTGTAACTAAATATATATACACCGCAAACGCGCAGTTGGCCGATCCATTCTTTCTAGGCATGGAATGGTCATTGTATCTTTTCTTACCCTTTAGACCTATATCACTTTTGGGCTTCCACTTTCCTTGCAGCCCTTACTCGAATCGAGAAAACAATAAAGCCGTTTCATTAGTGGTTTTTTTCCTCTGAAATGCATACTAAAATCCTGGCATTCACCTCTCTTTGGCCAGAGGAAAATAGTTCACGTCTACGAAAATTACAATAATTTTTCTGTGTTAGTTATTCGACATTAGCTCAAATTGGAATGACATACTTTTAAAAAAAGGATTTGACGAGGGCCAATTAAATATCAGTTGTTTAATTTTAACTTTTAATCACCTTTTAAGAACTTAATTGAGAATGAAATTGGCCTTTTATTAGTTAAAAAGTTTAAGAGAATACAGACAAGTGTTTCTGTGGTGATTTTCAAATTGAAAATACCTTGAGGATGGAATGGATAGTGTGACAACAAATGTAAATATCTTTTTATTTTTTATTTTTTGATAGGTAAAAATATTATATATATAAAAAAGGAGTGACCAAGTACACTGAGTGTATACAAGAAAAACCTTGCCCATATTAGAAGCCCCTAATGACCCAAAAAACCCGTGAAAAACAATCCAAAATACACCAAGCCCGACCCCAACCCCTTTTTATTTTTATAGGTAGCAGCAAATGTAAATGTCGTTTTTATTATGGTGGTGGATTGCCTATAATGGTGATTTAACTACATGGATAACATTTGTGCATATTTTCTATTAAATGGTGGAGGGAGAAGCATGCCAACTTGATATAGGGTAAACATAGGATAAGATAAGTGGTTGACTGGGAATCGCTTTAATGGATGCTTTTGTGTTGTAGACTGCTTCTTGTGATAAGTTCCTGATTTTGTCTAAGTAGTAAATAATAAACATGTTGACTCCCTATTTTTTATGTTGGTTTACATTTCTTTGATTTTACTATGGCGAACTTTCTAAGATGACCTTATATCTTTGTCACAATTTGCTTGTTTACTGATATGATTAATTTACTTCCAGGTATATTTTCTGTTCTTTTTTTTTTTTCCTTGCAAAATGGGAACCAGAAAGTTGGAATTAAGAATGATCGGGGAAAATGCTGCATGAGAAAATGAGTATGGTTTTTAAAATGACCCTTCTCCTGGGTTTACAGGCAGAAAGTGAACTACTGGAGTCCATGATTTGACCTTTTGAAACTCAACTTTAATTTCAATCCGATTAGGGTGTTTAAAAGAAACGGTACTTAAATTTCAGCATAAGATGGCACTAGAGCTTTGTATTACTGCTGACAGTGATGGCAAAGAGGCGTGAACCCTATTGAAGCAACTAGCTTTGGTTTGACCCTGGCTGGCTAATCCCAATGGGAATGAAAAACACCTTAGTTTATTTGAGTGTGAGAATCTCTGCTAAGAGTCCTTTCATGTGCAAAAATTCTGCATTCTTTACCAACTATTGTATTACATATTATTTCAAAATTTTCTGGTTAGATGAGTATTTTTCTAACTATTTTACTGTTAAGGCAGTGGCACTCTTTTTAGCGTCCAATATGTGTTTTTTCATTGGAAAGGTCTATATTCACTTCGTGTGCAAATATTGTCTCTTCTATGCAGGAAGTGAGATATCTTTCTTTAAAAATGGGG
This sequence comes from Juglans microcarpa x Juglans regia, assembly GCF_004785595.1. Classification (NCBI taxonomy): domain Eukaryota; kingdom Viridiplantae; phylum Streptophyta; class Magnoliopsida; order Fagales; family Juglandaceae; genus Juglans; species Juglans microcarpa x Juglans regia. The sequence goes on along the minus strand of NC_054607.1, from coordinate 20,020,303 downwards.
TCTGCCAAGGTGTTGCTTTCAAGGATCTATATGGTGGTCGCTACTACCCTGCTGCTTCAATGTATACTCTTCCGAATCAGCCAAATTGTGTAGTCAAGTTCAACTTTGGCCCCGATTTTGAATTCTTTCCGGAGGACTTTGGTGGTCGTCCAGTACCTAGGCCCATGGTTGAAGTTCCTTATCACGCGTTTGACAACCAAGTTGAAAATGGAGTCTCAACTGAGAAGAAACATTAGCTAGCAAGCGGCTCCTTTCAGTTTTAACACTTGCGGAGCTGGGAGATGGATCTGAGTTTAACATCCTCTTGTAATTTTAATCTCTCTTAAATTATGACTGACAAATTATTGGATGACATTGTAAACTTAGAATTTTTTCTATGAAAGAGAGAAAACCTGCATGTAAAATATAGTGATGTTGCTTGAGCCTAATGATATCATGCTAACTTCTAGTTTTAAATTTGATATTCTGGTTTTCATTACTGTGAAGTCTCTAAAAGAAGTTCGTTATAATTGACGTTATGATCTGTTGTAGTTCCTTTTGGAGTGATTAGATGGTTTCCCAACGAGAATACTAAGTAGTGGAACTGTAGAAAGCCACTTGTTTCAGAGAATCAGAATTATGCCGCATACTGTTCAAAATACATTCAAAATACATTTTTCTTATCAGGAATTTTAACTATTTTGATAATTTGCTGTACTGTTGGTGATATGACGGGTGTTTTATCTTCTGAAACTCCTAATTCACAGATACTCAAGTCTTTGGGTTAGCAGGAGATGAAAACGTATATTGCCAATGCTTCTCTTCGATCCGTTTACAGACCCAAAGGGGAAGATCAGATCACACACCTATGTGGTTCTCCCTCTCTCTCTCATGCACAGATTTTGTGTCTCATTTACACATGCATGCACATATATTTTTTTTGCTTCGGTCTTGGTTTGTTCGAAACAAACATGTTGCAACAGGTTTAGATTTGTTTTTACTGGTACATCCTCCTTGTTATGAAGTAAATTGGAAGAAGTTGCCCAACTTAACCTCTTGCTTCCCTTGTGGCTTCATCATGCATCCTGTTGCCTGTAAACAAGAAAACTGGTCGTTCAAAGCAATAATATGCATTGTAATGGCGAGAAGTTCTCTCTGTTCATTATTTTCTTTCTGGTCATGGGAGGGGTAACTTCTTTGCTGGTCAGCCTATTAGCTAATTGAATCTATCCTTATGTTGACAGGAGGTTCTGATCTAATTATATTAGCACTTCAATTTAAGTGGTGAAGTGCAGGGAGACAGAAACGACTAATTCATGATTAGAAAGCTCAGGTTGGTTGTATCAAAATTTTATGTGATATAAAATGTTTTTATCGATATCCCATTTAGTATAAATAATTGAGTTTGATTTGATCATTGTGTAACATTAGTATTGTCAGATGAAAGTAAAAGGGGATTTGGATTAATAATGTGCAATAGGTATTGGTCCCCAGACATATAGCAGTTTACAGTCTAAACTGCCTGTAAATCATGGCCTATCTTTTATTACTCCTTTTTTACGAACTTACATTTATTAGAGGTGCATTCTCCTTTTATGTAGAGGTTTTTTAAGTGTGATGCGTTCAACAGTTCTCAATTTTGTTTTGTTAAGTGTGCTCAAAGGTATGGAGAAGATCAGTGACTGCGAAGTGTGGTGCTGGACAAGTTGAATGGTGTATTCTCATAGGATTTGGTCAAGGAGATAGCTTGACTAGAGTTAGACATCATTTTGTTGTTGGTGATGTTGGGTTGGCGTTTAGCGTTTTGATAATAAATATGATTTTTACTGAATTGCTAACACTTTTGCCAGTCACAATACACCATAGCTACCTACTGATAACAGCCAGTCTCACAAACTAAACCTATATCTGCAGTAGCCTACAGACAGATGGTACTTCTAATTTTATTAATTGTCATCATTTATAACAAAAAAAAAAAAATACCATAATACAAAAACAAATCTTAGGGGTTAAAAAATCCCAAAAGTAAGATAAAAAAAATGTGTATATGCTAAGACTAAGAAATGGCACCATACACGATAGGTTTTCCAGACAAAACTACTCAGCAATCAGCCACCTAGGCCTAACAGTATGTAAGTAATTGCTCCTAGAGTGTTGTCACATCTCTTTTAACTGCCTCAGCCAATAATTGCACAATTACTGCTCTGGCACCATGCCGCTATGTTGCATAGTTCACTGTATGGTTCCAGCAAGCAAACTTTTGTTTTGCCTGTATGTTTACACTTGTCTCAGTCCATGAAATCCAGCTCAAACCCTTGTTTCCCAGCTTATGCCAATGACCTACACCTGTCCATGCCTAACTCTTGATTCGTATGCATGAATGGAGAGTTTATTGTATGACATTATCCGCCCCATTCACCAAATCAAATCCCAAGTCTTAATAAATTCCTACTCTGCTTTTGCTTCGATCAAGTTGCCGAAATGTGATACTTCCATCTCGTTAATCATACACAAAAGGGAGAGTGTTTGTGGTTTATTTGTGCCACTAGGCACTAGGTTTATTTAGGTGGTTTAACTATATTGAGCTGCTCCATGGAATGCAAGTCAGAAAAACATGGGAGGATGAGATGTTTTTCCCCCTTCTGGTGAGTAAATCAGCAAATAAAAGCTAATGTATGCGATGAAAATCATTTTACTAGTGCAAATTTTGAATTGTTTGAAAAAAAAAAAAAAAGAGAGCTTCAACTCTTCTTCTGTTAGTCTTTATGTTGCTGCAATGTGCACTGATCCACATCTCACTATCATATTGACTTGTTCAGAGTTTTTTCTGCTGCTAATTTATGGGGGAGTTGAGACCCTCTTGTGAAGACAATGAATGGAGAGGTTGGTGCCTTTTGGAAGGGAAAGATGGCGTTTTCCTGAACGAAGGCCTCTTGTTGAGATGTTGCAGAGTTCGCTTCGTGTAAAGAGATCGAAAACAGGGTGAAGCTTTCTCCTTAAACTTGAGGATGGCAAAGAAAAGTAGTCTCAAAGATAGAAGAATGACTACAACAGCTCCTAAGTCCCACCATTTTGAATGATTCAGTTGAACACCAAGCATGCTAGTGAGGACAATCTCGCCTTTTAGTTTGGGTTCTCCAGGTGCAAAAGAATCAAACTCGAGGCCGATCATATCGTTCTTGTATGCTCCCTGCATTTTTCAGTATAAAAGTGATGAATCCAATGAACACTCCATTGTCCTGCGAGATATGTTGAAACATGCATGTAACTTCTAATTGCATTACCTGTAAGGCCCAAGCTCCATAATTGATGTACGAAATTGGGTATCGCCAGAAAACCTTGGGAAGATCAGGGATCAACCGGAAGAACCCAGAGGTCATCATCATAATCCCCTACATACATGAATAGGCATTTTTATTTCTTTGGGTGAACAAATGTGTATATATATTGGCATTTTAGCTGAAGGAGAATGAAGTTTCAGTTTTTCTTACTATGTATCCGGCTCCTACTATGACCCCCATCAAGAAATTAGGAACAAGTGAAGCTATAATCATCATGGTGCTCTCAATTACTGCAATAGAGCTGATGAGATCAAGGCAGATATACACAAAAGGAGAAAATTCAGGCCGGGATTTCACCATATAGTAAGTAATAGCTGCTGTTGCTATTGACATCACAGCCACAAATGGGAGAGAAGAGAGGAAATTGGACAGAATGTACACAGCAATCCCATAATGCCCATTCAGCCTTTCTCTATAGAAAACCTGTTTAATGAAAAACTTATCATCCAACACAATAGATCATGTAACAAATTGTTGTTAAAAATAAGTTCCGTCCTGACCATCTTTGAAACATACTAGTTTACCTTCATCTCTTCAAGGAAGGATGGAAAACCTCCAATTGACATGAATGTCATAAAGCCCGCCACAAATCCGCCGCATGCTCCGCGAGCCAAGATCGAGGTATAGCTTGTTCCGACATCGAAGAAGATGCTACCGACGCATATGGATAAGGTTATGTAGATTATGATCCTTAACCAGTAATACCCTACATCTCTATACATATTCACAAAAGATCTGTGTGTCAATGTTGAGAGTTGCTTCCATAGTTTGGCTTGGCTTCCACTTTTTCTCTCAATTGCAAGTCCTTCCTGCAGCGTAAGTACAGATTATAACCTTTAATATTAATTTATTAGGATGCCAGATAATGTTCCTCACAACATAAAAGAAGATCTTAATGTAGGAAGCTAGAAATCAAGCAGCATGTGTGAACTTTGCTTCTGAGAAAATAGATTGGAGTGTCAAGACTAATCCCAAGGTGCACAAGCCTTTGATAAGGAGTTTTTCGCAAGTGAACATCTATTTCTTTATTGATGTAACAGAGATGACAAAAGCCACATTAAGATGGAAAATGGGCAATGGATGTTAGCCGCAAAATAAAGTAGAAAAAGGACCTTATAAACATGCATCCAGTAGCATGCAGCTAAAACCTCAATGCAAAACGCTAGCTTACAATGGATAAAATTTGTTGAATCCTCATTCTTGCCCTTGTTGCATACTCTGAGCACCTGTATTTCTCGACAAGCTTTGCTTTGATCTCTACTGCTGCTAAGTTCATCAAAGGATCTGACGAGTTCTGGATTCCCTGTCATTATAAATAGACCAGCATTTGAAGTAAGCTCATAGTTTTAAGGACAAGATCATGCATGGCAAAAATCTTAAAACTATGACATGCATTTGTTCCTTTTTGTTTGATTAGTTTTGAATTTTCGATAAAATCATATTAACAAGCTTTCACATCCAAATATACTTAAACCAAAATGAGATACAAAGCAGCATTTCAAAAGTTTGAATATAATATAAATAATTAAATCTATCTCAATGAGTGAGCTCATTGATGGAGAGTCTGATCCACACGTAAAGAGAAGTATTAAAAATATAATATTATAAACAATTAAATCTACCTCTCCCTGACAGCAACCTAAACACTTATATATATGACAGTAAAAGTGTTACCATATACATACACGTATTCTGTGAGATTCCAACAAAGACATCGTCACTACATCGAAGTCTGAATTTATACAACGGAGGAAGTGATCAGAGGGATTTCTTCGACTTGGGCATGGAAATCCAGCTTTGTCGAAGAACTGTAAAATCATGTAAACGAGTACCTTTTAATTTATATATAGGAATATATATATTTTCACATAGCAAAAATACATCATCATCACTCTGAGAGTATATATATATACCTCAATGGCCAACTTTGCTGCTCCAAAATATACTGTCTGGCCACCAGAAAGAAGAAACAGATCATCAAAGAGTGCAAAAACCTCACTACTTGGCTGATGAATGGAAGAGATGACAGTTCCACCATCATGAGCAATTCTTCTCAGAGTTTGAACAACAAAGAAAGCCGAGGCACTGTCAAGGCCACTGGTTGGTTCATCAAGAAACAAGAGGCATGGCCTTGTGAGGATTTCAATGGCAATGCTTAGTCTCTTTTTCTCCCCTCCACTTATGCCTCTTAAATGCCAGTTTCCAATTAATCTGTCTGCGCAATCTTGGAGACCCATTTCTGTGATTGTTCCCTCCACAATGCCATTAATCTCTTCTTTGGCCATGGTAGTTGGAAGCCTCAGATGGGCTGAGTATTTTAAGGTTTCTCTCACTGTTAATGTTCCCAGCATTATATCCTCTTGGGTCACATAAGCCTGAAATTTTAAGGGGGAAAAAAGGGGAAAATGAACAGAATTTGAAAATAAATTGGTCAAATTAAGAAGTGGCCCTTCATATTCTTTATATGCTAGAAAATTGCTTACATGATGCACATCATTAACTAAGTTTATTAAATGAGACATATTATGTTATATATAAATAAGTTAGCATGCATTCTATTATATGAGTGTCGATGTTAACATATTGATGTCCTCCTTTTATATAAAAAAAAATGATATTTACAGTTTTAAGATGTATAAGTTCTGCATGTTCATTTTAAAAAAAGGAAAAACTCTATTCATCATCTTCACACACTACACACTATATTTTTTTATATTTTTTATATTTTTTTTTCTTTTATCAAATTTGTGGTGTATGGATGATTAGTAGAAGAATTTAATTAGTTTAAGAAGAATAAAACTAAAAATAAATTAAAAGTTTAAATAAATAAGAATAAGTATAGTGTGTGGTGTGTGAGAATGATGAGTAGCAAAGCTCTTAAAAAAGTGGGTAAATCTGAAATCCACATGAAAATATTATTTTTTAATAGTGGACCTATTTTTTTCAAAATGAATGCGTGAAACTTGTACATCCTAAAACTACTTGCAATACTTAAAAAAAACTTCAAATTTTTAGTTTCCTCGCTCTCATTTATTTCTATGTTAATGATAGGGAAGTCTAACAACCTCACTTAAAATTGCTATCAAGAGTAATAAATTATACTCTTTTACTTTTTTCTTTTTAAAAAGAAAAAAACTTTATTACAAAACTAAAAAGACATGGGTTGAGAAAATCAAAAGAAGATATGTTAGGAAAGCTAGTAGACACCATTAAACTTAAATAAGAATGACTAATCTAATAAGTTATATAATATTTGCACATTAATAACTTTATTAAAAACTTCATTAATACATGATTTTCTACACCAAATATGCATAAAAGGGGGATAATTTGCCTCTTTATAGAACACCCCAAAACAACCCCCCTCTCAAAAAGGAAAAAGAGAAAATGAAAAGGAGCCAAAGGTCTTGATTCTTGAAATTAACTTGGGACAAAGGCAACAATTCTGATTTAAAATGACTTACAAGAACACCATAGTCTAGTCTCTTTTTCTTCCCATTAAGGAGAACATTTCCAGTCATGACAACATTTCCTGACAGCCTGCCTGCAAAAGCTCTAGGCTCATTAATTAATTTGAGACTTCAATATATTAATATAACAACAACAATAAAGACAATCAACTACCTAATAATCAATCAAAAGCAACTTTCTAGAAGAGTTCTTCTTATTTTGATAATCATTTTTAAGTAATTTTTTTTATTTAAATAGTTAACTTGTTAAATTATTTAAAATTTATCTGAAAATAATTTATATGAAAAATGTAATTGAAGATGACAAACAGTAGTTAATGTCTCGAGACATTTATTTATAATCTGACTTATTGCTGTCTACTTTAAAAGAAGAAGCCTTTTCCCTTTTCAGCAAAAAAGAGAAATTTGAAGTCGCTGATATTTCCGGAAAAAAGTACCAAAAATATGAGAAATAAAATAAATTGGGTCGGTTGCATTTATTTTCTGGAAACAATTTTCTATTAATGTAATGGAAACACGAAAATTGAAGTTCCCTTTTTCATGTCTGTTTTCCGTTCTCATTTTTTTGTTTACTCTTTTAATTTACAATTTATAGGTGATCATGGCCGGGAAGAGGGATTTGACCCTGTAATCATTTTCTTTTAATAGTATTCCAAGTATGATTTAAATATATATATTATATATATATATATATATATTTTTATATATATAAGCAACTGAACAAGCTCTTGATTAACTAGTTTCAAGTTTCAAGCAGGAATGGAGAAGCTCTTTCATGCATGCATATTAAGTTTAGATCATGTTACATGAACCAAAGCTGACTGCAAGTCTGCATGCATGCTAGCTTGCTTACACCTACATGAAAAGAATCAGCATGCAAGAGCATGGATGGTCACAAGGAGAGCTAGCTAGGGCCGGGCAAAAACCCATGCACTGAAAAATCTTTTGCATGCTCAACTTGAGAGAGAGAGAGAGAGAGAGAGAGAGAGAACCTGCTAAAGAATCAAGAAGGGTGGATTTCCCAGAACCAGAAGGACCCATAATAGCCATGATCCTGCCAGGCTCAGCAAAACCACTGAGCCCATCAAGCAATCTTCTGCTATGTCCATTTCCGAAGTTTGGAATCAAAACAGTAAGATCTTGCCATAACAAGTACATTCTCCTCTCATAATCTCTGCCTATTCTCAATATACCCCTCTGATCATGATCCTCTGCACGGCCACCATCGCTAGCAGCCTCCTTTAGTTGTTCCATACTACTTCAGATTAATTTACAACTGAAGTTCTTTACTTTGAAATAAACAAGACCCAGAAGAGGGCAGAGAATATAAAGGACGATCGAAGTGGTTCTCAGGCTGCAGCCATTTACGGTTGACAACAAAACTGGTCAGAGGTTAATGAGTTACGAGGTGCAACGACAGGTGAGAGACAAAAAAGAATACGAAGAAGATGAAGGTAGGGTGGGCATGCAATTCTCTAGCCTGGTTTTGTGAAATGGGATGGTGACAAATCTATAGGTCCCTTTCATGGAAAATTAATATTTATAATGGCAGTAACTGTGCTCACCAAACGGTAATGAATGCTTCTGCATCATGTGGTGCTGCTGCGGCCGCTGCCAAGAGATAACTGAGACTGAAGTTTTTGGTGCTTAAACGGTGATTTTTCAACATTTTTTTTTTTTTAGTGTTGGCATTTTGTAAATCTTTGGCCGATCGACAACTCGACAGATATATGCAGCATATAATATGAAACTTCATTTTCACAATCTTTTACCCTTTCTTATAAATAAGTTTGGCAACCTACCTACCTAGGCTATATATTGATTGAGATATAACAGCTAGTGCTATGTAGGTATTTTAGTATATATAGTTTAGGGGTTAGAATGCAAATACATGTTCTATATATCTATCTAACGAGAGATGGATCACAAGGTTTGTAAATGATGATATCCTTATCTAAAAGAGCCGCGCTCGTTCATACCCAACTTTTTTTTTTTTTTTAATTTTTCTATTCACTTTTTTTGATATATTTAAATATTTTTAAAAAATTAAAAAACGTACTAATATATTTAAAATCACTTCTTTAATCATTAAGTAAAACGTTCCAATAGAGCCGTCAAGTATTTGGTGGGTATGGTAGCTTTTTCCTATCTAAAATAAACTCGTGTACTCCACAGATCAGCATCATGATCAAGCATTCTGCTGCAGCTACTACAATCATGAAACAAATTTGTATATATCAGGAATTAACCTTTTTTAGTTCTTAATTCTTCTTCCTGCATGCTTTCTTGTTTTGGTAGTTGTAAAGACCTATAATTAATTACATATCCTATATAGAGAAATATTTTAATCATACATAAAAATAAATCTATATAGTTTGGTATAATACGGTAAATAATAAAGTTATATTTTTATCTGAATCACATATAATTTTATTATTTCGTAAATTTACTTCTATATATATTATCTTTTGTGTCCACTTTTCTTTTGTCATGGATAGCGTGATGAGATGAGATGGTTTTATTTTATATAAAAGTTAAATGTTGAATAAAATACTATTATATTATTACATTTTACTATTATTTATATTATTTTGGAATTAGAAAATTTTGAATTGTTTATTATATTTTATGTGAGAATTTGATAAAATTATAATGATGAAATGAGATGAGATGAAATACTTTTACTATCTAAACGGGCCTAATAACATTGAGAATGTGTAACAAAAATATCTTTGTTGGACTAAATTTGTTGTCGCAAAAAAGTCATTTTGGTCACAAATAATTTCCGAAACTAACTAGCTATTTTCATAATTTTAAGGAGTGAACTATTATTTTTTACGAATAATAACGTGTATAATATATATATATATATATATATATATATATATATATATATTTGGTCACGCTGATCTCATTTCATGCAATGTTGAGGCTAGGAAAGATTAACGTCCGCAATGCATGCGAAGAGCAGCAAGCTGCCCAGAATACTGCCAGTTTTGGCTCCATAAAATAAACACCACGCCATATGTATTTTGCCAAAAAGAAAAAAAAAAGTCCTGCACAAAGAGCTTTGGCAAAGATCGATCGATCATACAAACACAACTGGTAATTTCAACCTAAAAACAATTAATTAAGGTGTCAACAACCAATATTAATATATAGTACTACTCCTCCTTTAATTAATTACTTATAGTTTTTACTTATATAATTCTAATATTTACTGTTGATGTTTCAACTATTGAAAATATATAGTTAAAACTTTAAAATTCAAATTAAAAAAGAAAATAATAGTAAAAATATATCCGTGCATATTATATTGTACGTAAAATTATATGTAACACTACTATATATATTCTTGACCATATTATAGCTTACAACATTAATCCCAGTACCAGTACTATAACCATAGTGAAACAGATCGAATACTCAATATGATAGTCACACTTTATCAAAATACTCAAAAATTTTGATTTGAGTTTTAAATTTTACATAAGCTGATCTATAACCTAAATTAATTAAATGCATGAATTAAGCTTGGAATAATATTATTTTTAATGAAAATGGAAATAAATAAATAAAAAAGACTCTGAAACAAATCATTACATAAATTACAAGCTAGCAGGGATGCCAACGGCCTATGGGTCCAATGTCATTAACTTTGGTCTTTAGGGACCACGGTTTAATTAAATGTCCGCTTTGACCCCTGCATATATGATGGATCATGCAGAGATTACTGCTCCTGGGACTCGAGATTTTATTGCTGGTTTGAGTGGTACACAGTATTTGAGCATTAATATAAATTAGGAAAATGCTAGTTAATTTGTCTATTGGTTTTGTTAATTTCCTGGACTTGACCGCCAATATATTTTAATTTTCTTAAATATTTAAACAAGTTAATATATACTAGTGTATTTATATATTTTAAAAAATATTTAAATATGTTTAAAAAATAAAAGTATAATTTTATTCAAGGGACATGCCCAACGGTACATGTTGGCGGCATAGTAGCAAAGTCCTTCATATATTTAGAGGAAATTACAATACTACTCATTTTGGCCCTCTTGACTATGGTGTTACGTGATTTATTAGAAAAAAAATAAAAATATAAACACAAATATAAAAAGATAGAATGAATTACATGTTGGTGTTACGTGACTATGGTGGAATGGTGTCGTTTGACCGCAATAGAGGATAATGGATAGCATCTTTTGAACGGGTAATCATTGGGTGAGAGGCAATGAGAGAAGAAGGAGGAGGTTGCTCAGGCCGTGGGTGTGAAGGGGACGGCGCGGGATGTAGATTAGGGTTAAAGTTGGAAGCAGGAGAGACATAGGTTGAAGAAGGGATGGGCGTCGGGCTGGAGTGTGTTTCGGGTAGGTTAGATGAATGATGTGAGCTGGGCCTTGAGTTTGGTGAATGAGAGGCAAGAATGTTTGAATGTGAGTTGAGCCGTGAGTTCGGTGAGTGAGAGGCAGAAGAATTTTGATGTGAGCTGGGCTGTGAGTTTGGTGAGTGAGAGGTAGGTGAATTTTGATGTGAGCTGGGCCATGAGTTTGGTGAGTGAAAGGCAGGAGAATTTTGAGAGTGTTGTATAGGGGGTCGTGGACTTGGTAAAGGAGAGATTGGAGAGTCATGTGGCTAGGAAGTAGTGGGCCGTGGGTCACGTAAGAGAGAAGAGGGCGTGTATGAGTATGAGTGAAGGAAGAGAAAATCCGAGCAGGAAGTGAGTGAAGCAAAGGGAAATTGAGTTTTATCAAATGTGACATCACGAGAAATATACGTTCGACCAGTAGGAATGTGAAGACAATTATAGCCTTTGTGATCAGAAGTATATCCCATGAAGACACATAATTTTGAACGAAAATCTATTTTATGACTATTAAAGTTGAAGATGAGGCCAACATGCTGATCCAAAGGTATGGAAAAAGGAACAATTTGGTGCATGGCCAAACAAATCTTGAAATGAGGATATATTTTGGAGAATGGGAGTGTGCATTTGATTGATTAAAAACACAGCAGTTTGAAAGGCCTCCATCTAATATTTGGAGGGAATGGAAGCATGAGAGAGGAGAGCAGGACCCGTCTCGACAATGTGTCGATGATGTCTCTCAATCGTTCCATTTTGTGCATGTGAATATGGGCATGTAACTCGATGAGTAATGTCGAAATTCTTAAGAATTGAGGAGAAGGGTGAAATTCACCACCCCAGTCTGTTTGAATAGAGTTAACATTGGAGGAAAAAGTATTGCTAATATAACGTAAAAAGGCTAAGAAAATAGTTGTGACATCTGATTTAGCATGAAGTAGAAAATACTAAATAAATTTTGTAAAGTCATTAACAATGGAAAGATAAAACTTATGATTGGAAGAGGATAGCACATGCGCTATCCCCAAACATCTAAAAACAGTAATTGAAAGGCTGAAGTAGACCGAGAGGATGAAGACGGATGAGGTAAGGCATGTGTTTTTGCTTGAGCACATGCGGAACAAGGGAGAAATGCAGCATTTGTTGTGGTTGGAAGTTGATGTTGACGGATGGTATAGGAGGTAGTGCGTGAAGAAGGATGGCCAAGGCGGAAGTGACAGTTTTATGAGGAAGTCCGTTCACCAATGAAGGCAGACGAAGAAATGGACTTGGTAGTGATGGGAAGCTCATAAAGACCATTCTTGACGGGGCCTTGGAGGAGCACCTGTTGGGTTTGTAGATCCTTCCTAAGAAAAAAGGAAGAGTGAAATTCAAAATAAACAGAGTTATCTACACAAAATTGATGAACATATAAAAGACTGCGAGTAATCAAAGGAACATGTAAAAGTTTATAGAGAAGAAATTTGCCAGAAGGTGTGTTGAGTTGAGCAGTGCCAATATTAGAAATGGATAGAGAGGAAACAAGGGATGATGCATAGTGGAAATATTGAGTAATTGTTTCAGACCCATTTTTTAGAGTGGCGAGTTTGTACTGTGTTTGCATTATATGTGCAGTAGATTGGGCCGAGAACATGGTTTGGAGGTGTAACCAGATTTCTTTGGACGAAGAGAACTCAAGAACTTGGGATAAGATTGTATCAGTGAGTGAATAATTGATAGTGGAGATGATAAGCTGATCTTGACGGAGCCATTTTGTATATTCAGGATTGGGTTTGTCTTTAACAATGGAAGGAGGAGCAGACACGGAACCATCTACGTATCGAAATAGTTGGTGCCCTTTGAGAAAATGAATAATCTGAGCTTTCCACAATAGATAGTTCTCTATGGAAAGTTTTTGAGTAATGAAATGAGAAGCGAGCGAAAATACAGAAGGAGGAACTGAGGAACTTTGTTTGTCCGGTTCCATGGTTTTGTAGCAGAGAAAAAAAAATATGGACGTTAGTCCTCTAGGCTCTTGATACCATAATAAAGCCTGTAAAGTGTTTGACATAATGAGAAAAAGGGAAACGAAAACAGAGGAGACCAATTCTGAAATACTACTTTATCATTTCTTTCCTGTATCATTTACACTAGTATTTATAAGTAAGAGAGTCAGTCTTTTTACAAGAGGACAATAATTCCAGAGCATTTGGTTGGCCTTGACAGTTGGGTAGGTGACGTGTATAACAGAATTACTGAGAGGTGAATTCCTCTGTTTGTGTAGGTCCATGGTATGCCTTAATAGATTGTAAAGTTACTTTTATTGTAAAGTACTAGATCTAACGGACTATATGAAGCCACGTCAGTTTGTAAGAATACTTTTATATAATCTATTTGTGACTATAACAGTACTCGAATAATCAATATGAACTTATTCATGAGCTACTTAATTTTGAGAAATATATTGTTTATATCATATAACTTTATCTACAAATTATGACTAAACAATTTTTAGTTTTTCTTAATATATTTGTACAATTTCGTATTTATATTATTTTATGTTTATATTCGGAAAACTTAACATGTTTTATATCTAACATATATAACTAATTTCCTTTAACTATAAAAAAGAATAAATACAAAGTTATATGAGTTTATATGAAATAATTATACCAGTTAGTTTGAGTTCTAAATGAGTTGCATCGTTTAATAATCGATCCTAATTTTATATTTATGAATAATTTATTTAATAAATGAACCAATTGATCATTTAGAACTCAAATACTAGTGAATGACATTACTATCTTTCAAGTTGTTTAAGCATGGAATTGAAAATATATTTTGGAAACAAAAAGAAAATCCAGGCTTCATTTCAGAAATAAAAAATATGTTCCACTAAAAAGAATGAATTAATTAAGGATGAAATTAGAAAGTGAGGCCTGCCGTTATATTTCTATGGTAATGAGTGACACTTTCTCTTTCAAGTTGTTAAGTTTAAGGTTTTAGGGTTTTAGGGTGTTAGAGTTTAGGGTTTAGGGTTTTAGTTTAGAATATCTCAAGTGTGAGATAAATAGATATGAACCTTACCATATTGATCATATATATGCTAGTATAGTTATATAATTATAATTTATATAGTTAAATTCGATATTATACTAACATGAGCTAATTATTAGGCCTGTGCAAATAATCTATAAACCCAATGGACCCATTTAAAGTGGACCGACCCGACTCGACCCGAATTTGACGGGTTATTATTTGATCGGTTTGCAACCCAACTAGTTAATGGGTTTATATCTTGAAGTTGAACCCGTTCGCATATAAAACCATTTCAAATCTCCAACCCTAGCCACCCAAAGTAAGATGCAATATCATCTCTCTGTCTTCATCATCCCGACACTTCTCTTCATTCAGTCATCTTCTCCATTCGTCCCAAAGGAAGGCAACCACCTCTTTGTACACACCTAGCAGCAAAGACTCATAGGCCCTTTCCATTCGCCGTCGCCGTCCAGATCTGCACACTCTCACTCAGTTCTTCTCCATCTGTCCCAGATCTACACACTCTCACTCGTTTTGTCTCTTTTTTCAAGTGTTGCTGGATTGATGGATTTTTTTGTTTCTTTTTGTCGTGAAAATAGTTTATTTTGTTGGGTGTCCTTCATGGATGCATCTTCGATCACCGCTACGTAGCTTTTCTTACTCTTGATAAGCAAGCCTAGTTCTTCAAGCCGCATCTTTGTCATTTCAAGATCATCATCATAGTCGACTTTGTTACCCATAGATTACCTCAAAGACAAGATATCACAAAACAACAGAAAAAGCAAAAACAAAGGGATAAAAAAAAAGGAACAAAGAAAAAAAAATTAGAAGTTTCAGATATCAGGTGGAAAGATGCATGGGAGATATGGTTTTTGCTTGTTCTTCTTTTAGCGTAATTCTGATAGATTTAAGAGAGAGAGAGAGAGAGAGAGAGAGAGAGAGAGAGAGATAGGGAGAGATGGTTCGACAAAATGGGTCGGGTCCGATCGGGTTCGCGCACTTCTACAAGCGTTACGGGTTAGGTTGGGCCCAAAACTGAAAAATGGTAGTTGGGTTGCAGGCCTACTAATTATTATAAAAAGTCTCTATCGAAGTCATAAACCCCACCTGATTGAGAGCTAACATCCGGATGTGATGATCCTTCCACACACCAAGTTGCCACTACCTCAGACAATTTACACCATTGAGGTCTTGTTGCAGGTAGGTAGGCAGCTAATATACTTATACTATAATATAAATAGATTAATAATAATATAGTATATGTAAACATCATCATATTATGTCCAAACATAATCAAGTATAAAAAAAAGTTAGGCACTAGTTTTAAAATAAGTTTAGCATAATAAGTTAATAACACATAATATTAATTAACTAAAATATAATAACATGTAATTAGACTCTATATATAGTATAAGTCTAGTATATAAATAAATTAGAAACTAGTATAGAAATAACTAAAAAGTCTAGTATAATAAATTAATAACACTTAATACTAATTTACTAAAGTATAATAATATGTAATTAGACACAAGAAATAAGTATAAAAATAAATTATAAATAAGTATAGAAATTTCAAAGCCCACAAAAAAAATCTTGTTTTAAGAATAGGTTATAAATGAAGCTAAAAAAAAGGCCAAAAAAAAAAAACACAAATCCAGAGTCGGAGTTTGGATTCAAATTCTGACAAAGTTGGAGTTGGAGTCGGTTTTAAGGTATTTCGACTCGACTAGATTGGTGCTCACCTTTTTCATGCTTCTCCTTCTCTTACCTTTTTCATGCTTCTTTTTTTCTTTTTCTTTTTTCGAGAAAAAATAAAATTATTAACAAAAGGGAAATATACCGTAGGAGACCAAAGGCCCCAACAAATACCCCAAGATAATAAATGCAATGTGAAAAATAACTACAAATCGACAGAATGGTATCAAATAATTTATAGGTAGTGTTATGGTGGCAATTGTTGGAATAATCCATTAGTAGAAGAAGTGTATATTGAGTCTGATTGTGTTGGGAGAATTGTTGAAGATCTTCAATTATGCGTTCTTTGCAGTCTCAAATAGAGGTAGGTAGGAAAGTGTAAGAAAAAAAATCTAAAAATGAAAGAAAAAACTGGAAAAGGGAAGGAGAAGCTATAATCTATGATGGAAGGAGGTGGAGGATACATGCTGTCATGCGTGCCAGGAACAAATTCCCAAACTAAGCTCTTGTAAAAGCTAAAACAAGGATACTAATTACAGTAAGAACCAAGTTGAAATAGTATAACGTACAGGGAGATGTAAGCCTACATGGCTAACAACAAACTAGATATTGGCTGCTTTTCGCATACCTACAACTGACCGCAGACTTCCAATGTTTTGAAGAAAAGGAGGAAAGCTAAAGAAAATTGAGAGTTCAAGGGTGTTGAGGAATAATCTTACATTACCTGTGAATAAAGTCTTAGGCATGTTTATAAGAAATGAGCAATCATTTCTTGCAGAACCGGTTTTATGAGATGAGTTAGGCCCATAAATTTCTTCAAAGGAGATGGATGAAGAAGGGGAAAAATGAAGAGGGAACGTGATCGGTTCTGAGAGGTACTTTGTCCCTGGCTTCTAATAAGTTGTTACAGGCACCATATATGTATTCATTGAGTGAGCCTTCTCAGTATTATTCAAATAGTTCATAAGAGTAGAAACATCAAGTGCTGCAGTATATTGAGTTTATGACATACAATAAATACAAATCAGGAAAACAAGAACAAAAAAAAAAAAAAAAAAAACAACACTTATTAATGATGCTGATATTTCTTATCTGAATCAGAAAGAATACCAAACAATTTCTATAAATAAACCTCAATAGAAACTATAATGCTGTTTGCATCTGTTTATCCTTGAGCAGATACTAAACACTTGGCATAAATATCCAAATGCGCGCTTTAAGATATGTAGCTTGTAAGCCAAAGTTTAGTTAATAATGTTCTTCTACTGAAGAGGAGAATTAAGACCCTCTTGAGAAGACTGGAGAGTCACGTGGCTGGGAAGTAGTGGGTTGTGGGTCACAGAAAAGAGAAGAAGGCGTGTATGAGGGAGATATGAGTGAAGGAAGAGAAATGCCAGGGGAATCCGAGCGGGAAGCGAGTGAAGCAAAGGGAAATTGAGTTTCATCAAATGTGACATTACAAGAAATATACATTCGACCAGTAGGAGTGTGAAGACAATTATAGCCTTTGTGATCAGAAGTATATCCCATGAAGACACATAATTTTGAACGAAAATCCATGTTATGACTATTATAGTCGAAGATTAGGCCAACATGTTGATCCAAAGGTATGGAAAAAGGAACAATCTGGTGCATGGCCAAACAAAGCTTGAAATGAGGATATATTTTGAAGAATGGGAGTGGGCATTTGATTGATTAAAAACACAACAGTTTGAAAGGCCTCCATCTAATATTTGGAGGGAATGGAAGCATGAGAGAGGAGAGCAGGACCCGTCTCGACAATGTGTCGATGATGTCTCTCAATCGTTCCATTTTGTGCATGTGAATATGGGCATGTAACTCGATGAGTAATGTCGAAATTCTTAAGAATTGAGGAGAAGGGTGAAATTCACCACCCCAGTCTGTTTGAATAGAGTTAACATTGGAGGAAAAAGTATTGCTAATATAACGTAAAAAGGTTAAGAAAATAGTTGTGACATCTGATTTAGCATGAAGTGGAAAATACCAAATAAATTTTGTAAAGTCATCAACAATGGAAAGATAAAACTTATGACTGGAAGAGGATAGCACAGGCGCTATCCCCAAACATCTAAAAACAGTAATTGAAAAGCTGAAGTAGATCGAGAGGATGAAGACAGATGAGGTAAGGCATGTGTTTTTGCTTGAGCACAGGCGGAACAAGGGAGAAAGGCAGCATTTGTTGTGGTTGGAAGTTGATGTTGATGGATGGTATAGGAGGTAGTGCGTGGAGAAGGATGGCCAAGACGAGAGTGACAGTTTTATGAGGAAGTCCGTTCACCAATGAAAGCAGACAAAGAAATGGACTTGGTAGTGGTGGGAAGCTCAAAAAGACCATTCTGGACGGGGCCTTGGAGGAGCACTTGCCGGGTTTGTAGATCCTTCCTGAGAAAAAAGGAAGAGTGAAATTCAAAATAAACAGAGTTATCTACACAAAATTGACGAACATATAAAAGACTTCGAGTAATTAAAGGAACATATAAAAGTTTTTGGAGAAGAAATTTGCTAGAAGGTGTGTTGAGTTGAGCAGTGCCAATATTAGAAATGGGTAGAGAGGAAACAAGGGATGATGCACGGTGGAAATACTGAGTAATTGTTTTAGACCCCTTTTTGAGAGTGGCGAGTTTGTACTGTGTTTGCATTATATGTGCAGTAGATTAGGCCGAGAACATGGTTTGAAGGAGTGACCAGATTTCTTTGGACGAAGAGAACTCAAGAACTTGGGATAAGATTGTATCAGTGAGTGAAGAATTGATAGTGGAGATGATACGCTGATCTTGACAGAGCCATTTTGTACATTCAGGATTGGGTTTGTCTTTAACGATGGAAGGAGGAGCAGACACCGAACCATCTACGTATCCAAATAGTTGGTGCCTTTTGAGAAAAGGAATAATTTGAACTTTCCACAATAGATAGTTCTCTATGGAAAGTTTTTGAGTAATGAAATGAGAAGCAGGCGAAAATACAGAAGGAGGAACTGAGGAACTTTGTTTGTCCGGTTCCATGGTTTTGTAGCAGGGAAAAAAATATGGACGTTAGTCCTCTAGGCTCTTGATACCATAATAAAGCCTGTAAAGTGTTTGATATAATGAGAAAAAGGGAAACGAAAACAGAGGAGACTAATTCTGAAATACTACTTTATCATTCCTTTCCTGTATCATTTACACTAGTATTTATAAGTAAGAGAGTCAGTCTTTTTACAAGAGGACAATAATTCCAGAGCATTCCAGAGCATTTGGTTGGCCTTGACAGCTGGGTAGATAACAGGATTACTGAAAGGTGAATTCCTCTATTTGTGTAGGTCCATGGTATGCCTTAATAGATTGTAAAGTTACTTTTATTGTAAAGTATTAGATCTAACGGACTATATGAAGTCACGTCAGTTTGTGAGAATACTTTTATATAATCCATTTGTAACTATAACAATACTCGAATAATGAGTATGAACTTATTCATGAGCTACTTAATTTTGAGAAATATATTGTTTATATCATATAACTTTATCTACAAATTATGACTAAACAATTTTTAGTTTTTCTTAATATATCTTAGTACAATTTCGTATTTATATTATTTTATGTTTATATTCGGAAAACTTAACATGTTTTATATCTAACATATATAACTAATTTCCTTTAACTATAAAAAAAGAATAAATACAAAGTTATGTGAGTTTATACGAAATAATTATACCAGTTAGTTTGAGTTCTAAATGAGTTGCGTTGTTTAATAATCGATCCTAATTTTATATTTATGAATAATTTATTTAATAAATGAACCAACTGATCATTTAGAACTCAAATACGAGTGAATGACATTACTATCATTCAAGTTGTTTAAGCATGGAATTGAAAATATATTTTGGAAACAAAAAGAAAATCCAGGCTTGATTTCAGAAACAAAAAATATGTTCCACTAAAAATAAGGAATTAATTAAGGAAGAAATGAGAAAGTGAGGCCTGCGGTTATATTTCTATGGTAATGAGTGACACCTTCTCTTCCAAGTTGTTAGGATCTATCTATATAATTGGTCCGACTAATTACTGCAAAAATCCGATATTTTTTTAAAGTTCACATAAAAATAATTTTTAGAATATATCTCAAGTGCGAGATAAATAGATACGAACCTTACCATATTGATCATATATATACTAGTATAGTTATATAGTTATATAATTATAATTTATATAGTTAAATTCAATATTATACTAACATGAGCTAATTATTAGGCCTATACAAATAATCCGTAAACCCGATGGACCTGTTTAAAGTGGACCAACCCGACTCAACCCGAATTTGACGGGTTATTATTTGGATCGGTTTGCAACCCGACTAGTTAATGGGTTTATATCTTGAAGTTGAACCCGTCTGTATATAAAACCATTTCAGATCTCCAACCCTAGCCGCCCAAAGTAAGACGCAATATCAGCTCTCTGTCTTCATCATCCCGAAGCTTCTCTTCATTCAGTCATCTTCTCCATTCATCCCAGAGGAAGGCAACCACCTCTCTGTACATACCCAGCAGCAAAGACTCGTAGGCCCTTTACATTCGCCGTCGTAGTCCAGATCTGCACACTCTCACTCGGTTCTTCTCCATCTGCCCTAGATCTACATACTCTCATTCGGTTCGTCTCTCTTTTCAAGTGTTGCTAGATTGATGGATTTTTTTTGTTTCTTTTTGCAGTGAAAATGGTTTATTCTGTTGGGTATCCTTCATGGATGCGTCTTCGATCACCTCTACATCGCGTTTCTTACTCTTGATAAGCAAGCATAGTTCTTCAAGACTCATCTTGGTCATTTCAAGATCATCATCATAGTCGACTTTGTTACCCATAGATTACCTCCAAAGACAAGATACCACAAAACAACGGAAAAAACAAAAACAAGGGGAAAAAAAAAAAGAAAAGGAACGAAGAAAAAAAAAATAAAAGTTTCAGATATCAGGTGGAAAGATGCATGGGAGATATGGTTTTTGCTTGTTCTTCTGCTTGTTGTTCTAATTGGTATTTAGCGTAATTTTGAGAGAGAGAGAGAGAGAGAGAGAGAGAGAGAGAGCGATATAGGGAGAGATGGTTCGATAAAACGGATCAGATCAGATCGGGTTTGCGCACTTCTACAAGCGTTACGGGTCGGGTTGGGCCCAAAATCGAAAAATGGTGGTCGGGTTGCAGGCTTACTAATTATTATAAAAAAAAGTCTCTATCGAAGTCATAAACCCTACCCGATTGAGAGCTAACATACGGATGTGATGATCCTTCCACACACCAAGTTGCCACTACCTCAGACAATTTACACCTTTGAGGTCTTGTTGCAGGTAGGTAGGCAGCTAATATACTTTTTTTTTTTTGAAACAAAGAACCTCATATATTTCATTACTCACAAGTGAAACTAGTACAATTTGACTCCTTTAAAACTTATAAAAGAATACAATCTGGACAATCATCTATCCATAGCTGTTATTGTACTATATCTAAAGCATTTTTTGCTAACAAATGAGCTACCCCATTGCCTTCTCTTCTTACAAACTTCACTTTCCAAGCATTTCTTCCTTTAAACACTGTTTTTATATCCTTAATGATGTGGCTTCTAGCATACAGATCTTCATCTTCACTATTAACAGCTTCCACTACAAGTTGAGCATCCCTTCAAAGATGACTCTATTGAAGCCCAATTCATTACATAAATCCACAGCATACCACAAGGCTACTGTTTCTACCATGACAGAATCAGAAACTGGGGGTCTTTTGTAACAAGCACAGGCCAATACTTCTCCCTTTTCGTTTCTTAAAACAACTCCTAGCCCCATATTTTGTTTATTGAGAGAGGCATCCCAATTTGCCTTAATCCATCCTTGTGAAGGCTTCATCCACATTTGACAAAAGCTACTCCTTAAAATACCTTCATTTTGTGGCTTAGCTTTGTCCTTTAGTTGAGCCTCTTGAAAGTCTCCAATCACTGCTTTTGCTGCTCTGATCAATGAATCAGGTCCTCTGAACTTGTCTTCAAAAATAAAGGAATTCCTTCTGAGCCATAGTGATCTCATTAGAACAGCCACTAGTTCTAGTTCCTCTATTTTCAATCTCTCCATTAGTTTTTTCCAGAAAACCAGAAAAATATCTTCATTAGCAGACCATTTTTGAATGACTTGAAAAGAAACTGCCCAAACATCCCTAGCAGTAGGGCAATTCCATATAACATGCATTGCAGTTTCCTGTTCACACCCACATATTGGACATGATGCATTTTCCACTACCTTCCTTCTCCATAGCTTCTTTTTAGTAGCTAAGACATTGTTCCCCAACTTCCATAGAAAATACTTAACCACTCCTGGTACCCTCAAACCCCAAATATTCTTCCATAATAAAACTTTTTTCTGCTCCCTTGAAGTCTCTCCCTTCTGTGCTCCTTTCCTCTCTTAGTCCACATAATAGGCACTTCTTATAGTGAAATGACCCTTATTAGAATACCCCCATATCAACTTATCCTCTGAACCCAACTTACTTAAAGGGATACTGCAAATTTGTTCAACCTCTTCCTTCATAAAGATTCCCTTCACCAGCTCTTCATTCCATTCTTTTCCACCTTGATCCAGCAACTCACATACCCTTGCATGTTTGTCCAAAATTCTGACAGGAGATTGGACTTTAAAAGATGATGGGGGTATTAAGCCACTTGTGATCCCAAACACGAGCACATTTGCCATTTCCTATCCTCCCTCTCATCCCTTTCTCTAATAATTTCAAAGATCCCCATATACTCCTCCAGATTAAAGAGGGATTGGAGCCCAAGTTTGCATCCAACAAATGCTTGGACTTAAAATACTTATCTCTAAAAATTACTGCAACTAGAGAGTTTGGTTTTTGTAGAAATCTCCAAGCTTGTTGGCTAGTAAGGTTGAGTTAAAACTATCAAGATCTCTAAAACCCATTCCTCCTTTCAGCTTCTGAGTCCCCAATCTTTCCCAGCTTTGCCACTGAATTTTCTTCTCCCATTTTCCACTCTCATTGTGTGGAACATAGATTCTTTGGACAGCTTAAACACATGCCACATGCCACCGAGCCTCCATCCCTCAAAATAAGCTCCCTATCCTCAACTTTGGTATTTGAACTAAAGAAAATAGAAGTTTTTTTTTTCTTTATTCAAAAACTGACCTGAGGCTTCTTCATAGACCTTTAACAAGTCCATAAGCTTCTTCCATTCCTTGCACTTGGCCCTACCAAACAAGACATAATCATCTGCAAAAAGTAGGTGATTTATCCTAGTATCCCTTGTAGCCATAGTTACCCCCTTTTGTTAAGCCCACTGCATCAGAAAAATTAAGTAGAGCATTTAAGCCTTCTGCACAAATAATAAAAAGGTAAGAGGAGATAGGGTCCCCTTGCCTTAGTCCCCTTGTTGGCTTGAGTTTTCTACCAGGTCTCCCATTTATTAGAACTGAATAAGTCAACGTAGAAACACATCTCATAATTAGTCTTATCTATTTCTCACAAAAACCCAACTGTTTCATCATAGCCTCCAAGAAACACCAGTCAATTCTGTCATAGGCTTTGGACATGTCCAATTCGATGGCCATTGACTCAGTCTTGCCCTTCTGCCTTGTCGTCATAGCATGAAGAGCCTCATAAGCAACCATTATGTTGTCAGAGATCATCCTCCCTGGGATAAAAACACTCTAAGTAGGGGAGATGACCACTGCCAAAACCTTCTTTAATCTATTAGCAATGGCTTTAAAGGCAATCTTATGCACCACATTACATAGGCTAATAGGTCTGTATTCACTCACCATAGTAGGGTTCTTGACTTTAGGAATAAGTGCTATGTGTGTATAATTCATTAGTTCATCAAAGGGACCACCATTCAGAAAAGACAAGACAACATCACAACTATTTTCCCCCACCACCTGCCAATGATTTTGAAAAAAGCATGCACCTATCCCATCAGGTCCAAGAGATTTTAAAGGGGCCATTTGTTTTATAGCACTTTCAACTTCTATTATAGTAAATACTTTGGAAAGATGCTCATTCATCTCCTCAGTCACTCTAGGCTCCACCACTTTTAGACAGTCTTTAAGAACTTCCTGAGTTGGGCAAGTCGAAAGAAACAGCTTTTTAAAATACTCATTGAAAGCTCCATCTATTTCATCTTTATTGGTCACCAAAATTCCTTGTTCATTAAAAACTTGAGTGATCAAATTCTTCCTCTTCCTCTGACTAGCACAAGCATGAAAGAATTTCATGTTCCTATCTCCATGCTTGTACCAGTTTCTTTTTGCTCTCTGTTTCCACTTCAAGTCCTCTTGATCAAGCAGACTTTCCAGCTCCTTTTGGACCTCTCTAATCTCCTGTATATTATGGCTTCCTTATTCTTTCTGCAGATTCTTCAGCAACTAAGTTTTGGCAGTAATTTCATGAGTTTTGTTTCTTGTTAAAGCATTGTTCCACCTCCTCAAGCCTTCAGTGCAGCTTCTAATAGACCCTTTTAGCTTCTCAAAAGGTCCCCTTCTTCTAGTTGATTGCTGCCACCCTTCTTTAACCACCATCTCACAGTCAATTTTAGAAGCCCACCAAGCCTCATATTTAAAAAATCTACTGCCCTTGAAATATGAGTTATTAGTATGGGAAAAACTCAATAAAACAAGCTTGTGATCAGAACTTCTAGCCACAAGAACCTCCACACTAACTTCCCTTTGTGCTTCAATCCAAGCCTTATTTGCAACCACCCTATCTCGCCTCTCCTTAGTGAAAGTATCATCCCCATGTCTATTACTCCAGGTAAACTTATCCCCTTTCCAACCTAGATCAGATAAACCTCCCCTTTCCAAGGCATTCCTAAAATTATTCATGAAGTTTTCCCTCTAGGCCTGCCCTCTTCCTTTTCATCATTCGTAAGTATCTCATTAAAATCCCTAAGAACACACCAACCTTTATTATTCCCAGGTTTTATGGAAGATGACAACTGCCATGCCTCTTGTCTTTTGCTTGTCTTGGGATGTCCATAGAAACCTGTCAATAACCATTGATGTTTCCCTTTATTATCACAGATCCATGCACTGATATGCCTTTGAGTAAAATTTAGAATATCAACCAAACATTCCTCTTTACAAAACAATACTAGGCCACCTCCTCTTCCATTTAAATCCACCCCAAAACACCCTTCCATTCTCAGCCTTCTTCTAATACCTTTCAACCTTCGAAGCTGCAACTTTGTCTCCATCACAAACACCACATCTGGCATCTTCTCCTCTACTAAACAGCAGAGGTCTTGAATTGTTCAAGGGTTGCCAAGCTCTCGGCAGTTCCAACTTAAGATTTTCATAATGTTTGGCGGGGCTGTTTAACAGCCTTCGCCAAAACTTCTTGTGCAGCAATAGACTTTCCTTCACTTTTTATTTTCTATTTTTTTTGTAGAGTTACCTCTTTATCAACCATCCTAACATCCTCACGATGTCTTTTTTTGTTTGATAATTTTATTGACAGGACCGCTCTATTCTCCACATTTCAAGCCCTTCTCTTCCATGTCTTCTTGTTTTTTACTAGGTCCCTTAGAACCTCCTCACCCTCTTGGTAAGCAAGTTTCTCATTAAGACCCTCATACTCTACTTTATCCATCCTTTCAAAATCATCTCCAGGCTGAATAGACGCCTTTACTCCCCCTGGCTCTCCCCCTATCTCCACATTCTCCACCACCCCTTCATGAACTTGGCCTGCCACCTGGGTTGTTGCCTCCATTCCTACCTCCTTACCCCCCACAAGGCTAGACACTCTCTCTTCCTCCACCTTAGTTCTCCATGACCCCTCACTTCTAGTTTCTCCATTAAACTTTGAGCCTACCTTCTTCTTCCCCACTAAACTCGCTCTTAACCAAGCCTCAAATTGCTCATCTCTCCCACTGCTCCCATCCCTCAACTCTCTCTTCTCTGGGCAGCCATTAGACTCATGAATAATTCTACCGCAGGAAAAACACAAAAAATGTAATTTCTCATACCTGAAAGGAACCCATATGCTCTTGCCTTGAGCTGAAACTGTTCTCCCTCTCGCCAAAGGTCTAGTTAAATCCATATCGATTTGAACCCTTAGGTAACTTCCCCAACCACTTCCATCTCCCTGTACATCAACATCCTCCACCTTCCCAACTGTATTCCCCACCTGCTCACCTTTCTCCTTTGTCATCAAGGCTAATGGCAGATTATACATGTGCACCAATAGCTTCTCATGATCAAAACTCATCATTGATGGAAGAGTAAAACCATCGAACATTTTGAGTACCATTATCTGGTTATCAAACAACCATGGTTTCCCACCCCAAACCTTTTGTTTATCTGCATGGTTAGTAAAGATGATTACATACACGTTCATCCCCACCTCCAAAAATTTTGCTGCCTTACTAAGTTTCCAAATCTTTGCCATCGTAGACTCCAGTATCCCAGAGCTAATCTTCCTTTCTAACCACAGCTTTCCCACCAAGCTTCTTTCTCCTTTGTTCTTTATTTCCTCTGGAACAACATCATCTAAATCAACACAGAGTTTTTCATCCTCTGTTAGACGAAGTTTTCCCCACTGAGCCTACAAATTTTCCATTACCACACCACCTTCCTCCTCGTTCAGCTGCCGTGTTCCACTGCTTTCCACCACGCACCTCCTCAGTCTGCCAGGTGCTGACAGAAGATTGCTCCCACTCACAAGTGCTTTCCACCAGAAATCCATTAGAATCTCCTTGGGTGCTATGTGACCCACTCCTCCTCTCTTTCCACTAATGGAAAGGAGGGAGAAGACTAGAAGAGCCCTTTCTTTTTGCAGTTAATATACTTATACTATAATATAAATAGATTAATAATAATATAGTGTATATAAACATCATCATATTACTTCCAAACATAATCAAATATAAAAAAAAGTTAGGCACTAGTATTGAAATAAGTTTAGTATAATAAGTTAATAACATATAATATTAATTAACTAAAATATAATAACATGTAATTAGACTCTATATATAGTATAAGTCTAGTATATAAATAAATTAGAAACTAGTATAGAAATAACTAAAAAGTCTAGTATAATAAATTAATAACACATAATACTAATTTACTGAAGTATAATAATATGTAATTAGACACAAGAAATAAGTATAAAAATAAATTATAAATAAGTATAGAAATTTCAAAGCCCACAAAAAAAATCTTGTTTTAAGAATAGGTTATATATGAAGCTAAAAAAAAGCCAAAAAAAAAAAAAAAAACACAAATCCAGAGTCAGAGTTTGGATTCAAACTCTGACAAAGTTGGAGTTGGAGTCGGATTTAAGGGATTTCGACTCTGACTAGGTGGGTGCTCACCTTTTTCATGCTTCTCCTTCTCTTACCTTTTTCATGCTTCTTTTTTTCTTTTTCTTTTTTCGAGAAAAAATAAAATTATTAACAAAAAGGGAAATATACCGTAGGAGACCAAAGGCCCCAACAAATACCCCAAGATAATAAATGCAATGTGAAAAATAACTACAAATCGACAGAATGGTATCAAATAATTTATAGGTAGTGTTATGGTGGCAATTGTTGGAATAATCCATTAGTAGAAGAAATGTATATTGAGTCTGATTGTGTTGGGAGAATTGTTGAAGATCTTCAATTATGCGTTCTTTGCAGTCTCAAATAGAGGTAGGTAGGAAAATGTAAGAAAAAAAATCTAAAAATGAAAGAAAAAACTGGAAAAGGGAAGGAGAAGCTATAATCTATGATGGAAGGAGGTGGAGGATACATGATGTCATGCGTGCCAGGAACGAATTCCCAAACTAAGCTCTTGTAAAAGCTAAAACAAGGATACTAATTACAGCAAGAACCAAGTTGAAATAGTATAACGTACAGGGAGATGTAAGCCTACATGGCTAACAACAAACTAGATATTGGCTGCTTTTCGCATACCTACAACTGACTGCAGACTTCCAATGTTTTGAAGAAAATGAGGAAAGCTAAAGAAAATTGAGAGTTTAAGAGTGTTGAGGAATAATCTCACATTACTTGTGGATAAGGTCTTGGGCATGTTTATAAAGAATGAGCAATCATCTCTTGCAGAACTGGTTTTATGAGATGAGTTAGGCCCATGAATTTCTTCAAAAGAGATGGATGAAGAAGGGGAAAAATGAAGAGGGAACGTGATCCATTCTGAGAGGTACTTTGTCCCTGGCTTCTAATAAGTTGTTACAGGCACCATATATTTATTCATTGAGTGAGCCTTCTCAGTATTATTCAAATAGTTCATAAGAGCAGAAACATCAAATGCTGCAGTATATTGAGTTTATGACATACAATAAATACAAATCAGGAAAACAAGAACAAAAAAAAAAAAAAAAAAAAAAAAAACATTACTTATGAATGATGCTGATATTTCTTATCTGAATCAGAAAGAATACCAAACAATTTCTATAAATAAAACTCAATAGAAACTGTAATGCTGTCTGCATCTGTTTATCCTTGAGCAGATACTAAACACTTGGCATAAATATCCAAATGTGCGCTTTAAGATATGTAGCTTGTAAGCCAAAGTTTAGTTAATAATGTTCTTCTACTGAAGAGGAGAATTAAGACCCTCTTGAGAAGACAGTGAGCGGAGAGGTTGGTGCCTCTTTGAAGCGATAGACGGTGTTTTTCTGAATGATGGCCTCTTATCAAGATGCTGTATGGCTCTCTTGGCATAAAGTAGCTGAAAAAATGGTGAAGCTCTCTCCTTGAGCTTGAGAACCAAGAAGAAAACCATCCGGTAAAATATAAGCAGCAGCACTAGAGCAGCCAAGTCCCACCACTTCGAATGATCTATCGGCATGCGATACAATTGTTTGATAACTTCCTCGCCCTTCAGTTTTGGGTCACCAGGTATTAAAGGATCAAATTCGAGCCCAATCAAGTCATTCTTGTAGGCACCCTGGATATCCAATTCCGATCGTTTATCAGCCTTGTGGAAGTTTGACTATTTATAATAAGATGACTTACCCTGTTATATATTTTATGTCCAGTATGATGAGATATAGTCAATGCTGTTTTGCTAGTAGTCAGTTTGACAGACACTTGGTATTTCTCGGGAAACTTTTGGGAGGTCTGAAAGGTATATATATATATATATATATATATATATATATATATATATATATATTATCACAAGTAAACCTGTCCCAGCTGCTATGTTTATGACAGCATTAGCTGTGACCAAGATATGCAAAGTTTATTTTAATTAAGAATTACCTGTAGGCCCCATGAGCCATAACTGAGATAGGAAATTGGGTACCGCCAGAATGGCTTGGGAAGATCAGACAGCAAGCGGAAGAAACCAGAGGTCATCATGAAGATTCCCTGCATAAAATAACCAATAAAGATGGTGATGACAAGAATGGTATATGCTTAAATCTATTGATGAAAATCAAAACAAAAAAGAAATAGGAGCTTTTCAAAGGCTAAGTATACGTTCTTACAATAATTCCTGCGCCTGTAATAATGCCCATCAGGAAATTTGGAACCAAAGAAGCTACAACCATCATGAGGCTCTCTATAACGGAAATGGAGATATATATATTAAGAGAGTAGTAGATGTAATGAGAAAACCCTGGTCGAAATTTCACCATGTAGTATGTGATAGTCCCTGTAGAAAGTGCAATAGCAACCAAGAAAGGGAACGAAGAAAGGAAGTTGGATAGAATAAACACTGTCACTCCATAATACCCGTTAAGCCTTTCTCGATTAAAAACCTGATTCAGAAAAACGAAAAACTTAATGAGCCTAAAATGAGATGATGAAAAGACCTCAAAAGTATCATTTTAAGGATGAAACTTCATTACCTTCATCTCTTCAATGAAGGATGGAAAGCCGCCAATTGACATAAATGTCATAAACCCTGTTACAAATCCCCCACAGGCTCCTCTGGCCAAGATTGATGTGTAGCTATAGCCAATATCAAAATAGATAGTACCAACACATATTGATACAACTATATAGATTATTATCCTCAACCAGTAATATCCCACATCTCTAGACATGTTAACACTTGATCTCCGTGTCAATGTTAAAAGTTGCTTCCGCCAACTTGTTTGACTTGCCATTTTTGTTTCCAGTGCAAGTCCATCCTGCAAACATAATCTCATTCATATTTTTCATGAGCACATTGTTAAAAAACACATCTGACATCACTCTATAATTGTTAATGGTAACATATCAAACATATTAGTAACAGTTGCTTTCAGCATGTTCTGGTGAAATTGTGTTTTGTGGATCTCAATATGCAGCATGCAGACCTCAACATTAGGAATTGAAGTTCATATCCAAATTGGCAATTAAGGTTAGATGCTTACAGTGGTTGATATTTCTTGAATCCTATTTCTTGCCCTTTGTGCGTACTGTGAGCGCCTGTATCTCTCAACAAGCATTGCTTTGATCTCTGATGTAGCCAAATTCATGAAAGGATCTGATGAAGTTTGGATATCCTATAATAACAAACCATTACTCGAAACCATGAGAATGAAAGTTCCTACTTAAAACATTTAGTGTGGAATAAAAAACAGAAGAAAATGAAAAAGAAAATGTTGGACAATGTAGGTTCTAAAGGGGATTTTATACATCGGTTTAATTCTACCAATGCCTTGAACAAAAGTATTGGTTGCAGAATGTAACTGTATTCCCAACCAGCATTTAGTTTGGTTGACCAACAACATCAAAACAAGAGAGATTTTTCTAAATTGAAACAAACTTACTACTTTAAAAATAAATTCAGAAGTAAAAGGTGCTATTGGGAATATGGAATTAATTTTGACTCTAAGCTGGATGGACTCTCTGGATCAGTGATAGGGAGGCAAAAGTCAGTATTTTTTTGGGGGGGGAGGGTCTGGAAGGAGATGGGGAATGATAGTGTTGCAGGGAACCTCATGATTGAAGGCAATGCCAAGGTAAAACTAATAGATTATGGAAGATGCGTTTTACTTTGTATTAATCCAGGATTTTTATGCAATCTGAGCACAACATTATTTCCAACAAGACGGATTTTTCCTGCTGCTCAATTCTAGAGAGGATGAAATCTCAGGGCTCCACTATTCGAAGTCAGATGATAGATTGACAGTTTGAAGGTTGGCTAGGTTTGACATCAAAAGGCATTTGTTACTGCATCTTCACATCAAACACAGCCGCAGCAATATATAAAGAAGCTACCAGATACCACAAAAATCATTTGGTTGAAACTCATACGTACACGTAGTCTTTGAGATCCTTTCAACGTGGCAGTTACAATGTCAAAATCTGAATTGACACAACGTAGGAAGTGATCAGAAGGATTCCTTCTACTTGGACATGGAAACCCTGCTTCAGCAAAGAACTGAAAAAAAAGCGTGCCAACCTATTAGATTACAATCTAGAAGTACTCATCTTTAAGTTGGAACTGAATTAAATCTGTTATAAGTGGAACTATCTTATTTCTTCTTTTAATTGGATAAGTAATAAACCTTCATTATAAAACGTAAAAGGAACATCCAGGTACGCAGCACTATGCTTGTGAAGTTAGATATATACTATTATACCTCTGTTGCCATCTTTGCTTCCCCAAAATACACAGTCTCACCACTTGACAGTAAGAAGAGGTCATCGAAAAGTGCAAAGACTTCGCTACTTGGCTGGTGAATCGAAGATATAACAGTCCTTCCATCACGAGCAACATTTCTAAGAGTTTGAACCACAAAGAAAGCTGAGGCACTATCAAGGCCACTGGTAGGTTCATCAAGAAACAATAAACAAGGACGTGTGAGGATTTCAAGTGCAATGCTTAGTCTTTTCTTCTCCCCACCACTTATACCTCTCAAGTGCCAGTTGCCAATCAATCTATCCGCACAATCGTGGAGACCCATTTCTATGATTGTTCCATCCACGATGCTACTGACTTCTTCTTTAGTCATTTTAGCCGGAAGCCTCAAGTGTGCTGAGTAAGTTATAGTTTCCCTGACAGTGAGCGTTCCTAACAACACATCCTCTTGAGTCACATAAGCCTGAAATTTGCACATAAAATAGTTCATTAAATCAAAAGAAAATCACCTCTATTGCAGAGTATAGGAGACAAAATTGTCAGCCAGATGACTATTGCATTCATTTTGCAGCAATTTAATTTAAGAATGTGGATGTAATATATCATTTTGAGTTTGAGGTTTTAAAAAAAAAAATCATATTTATGTTCCAAATAATCTGCAATATTCAAAGAAACTAGGAACGTTAGTATTTCACTGATTGTAGTTGAGGATTGGAACATGATTTAATTACTACAATATTTGGTTTTCTAACAGTAATGGGCAAATGCAAGCAACTTCAGGGAAGATACTTCATCATCCTAGAAGTATACTCAAGGCAATCATGGTACTTTTGGCAATTCTTGCCAGTGCAATCACTTGTAGGGTTTCTGTGGAACACACTTTGTACCCAGAAAGTAAAATGCAAACAAAATTTTCAAGAGAACTACTGGACTTTGTTAGTCCTATCAGTCAGTTAACTATTTGTGACGTAGGACGCAGTCCTACTTGATGAAAATGGGTGGCCTTTAGCACTATATCCAGATTGACCATGTAAGAAATCATTTGGACAGATGAAAGCAATATTCATAAATCAATTCAGCGGCAGATAACATGATACTTACAACAGCACCATTGTCCAGTCTCCTCTTCTTTCCATTGAAAAGAATATTTCCAGTCATGACTACATTTCTTGAGAGTCTACCTGTATCAAGATCAAGTTTTTTTTAGTGTAAAAATGTATGTAGCAAAGTAGTATCTAAATTCATGCTTTCCGTTTATCACACTTTCCTTTGCACCACATTTGGTTCATAGCAAGGGAAAAAAATGACTACAGTATTATATTTTCCGGTTTGTATCAAAATCAAGAGGAGGGGGGCATAACCCTGAGAGAAGTCCTAAAAATGTATTGGATCCTCCAAAAATTTCTGAAATAACCACCCGGACCCAAAACTCTCTCCTAGCTCCCCAAAAAAGCTTTAAAAAATCTCATCCTAAACCCCGAAAAAATATCATCAAACCCCCCTAACCCTTAAGAAAAGAAGTTAAAAAGAGCCCATAATACCTCGCAATAAAATTAATTTTTTATAAGTAAAAACAAATTTTATTAGAACAATAAATAGGCGTAGTCAAGTACACAGAAAGTATATAAAGAGAACAACTAATTAAAGTTAGAAGCTAGAAATGGATGTAACAAAATTAAAATTTTGTAAATAAATTTCTGTTAAAATTCAAAATTTCATTTTTCTCTAAACCAATTCACGTTTTTCCCTTCCTCCATCAATCCTTTCAACTTTTTTTTTTTGTTTTTAAGAAAAGGACGGTACCTCAATTTTATTGATAACCCTCACTTGTGGCGGAGGAAAACCGTGGTTACCGCAAGACACCAGGAGGATACATATAAGCGAGAAAACCAATCCCTTCAACCTAAGTTTTGATCTCCACCATTTTTTCTCTATTCCTTTATCATACCCACAAACGGAAGTACCTAAAGTTTATCTCATTATCTTTCAATACCATTGCCACGCATCAAACATCCCTAGGTTCATGAAGATATTGATTTTTTTTTTCCTTGCATCTTATATGTTTACATCTTAATTCTTAAGATAAATTATTACTACTCATATTGAGAAAAATAATATGTACAAAAGATTAGGAAAGTTGACAACTACAATATTAGTCCAAGTCCATCAAAAACGAATTCCTAATTCAGCCATTACTTTAATATTTGTTTAGTAAACGAAAGAGAAGATAAAATGAAGATAGGGAAATATGTCTACACTGAGTTTAAAGTAGTGACCTCAAACTCAGTTTAGATGAGTCATATATAACTCCCTCCACTTCACTTAAACGATCTCAAAGTTTTCGTCTATTTAAATTTTGGAAAGAAAATTATAATCAAGATAGATAGAGAGAGAGATCAAAGTTTTCTTTTCTTCTTTTCTTGCTATTCCACTCACTCGGCCGCTTGGATTCTGAAAGTATTTCATTTCATCTCATCTCATCTCATCATTACAATTTTCTTAAATTCTCACACAAAATATAATAAAAATTTAATTTTTTAAATCTCAATTCAACTTTTTCAAATCTCAAAACAATAATAATATTAAAAAATAATATTATAACAATATTATTTTCAACATTCATCTTTCAACTAAAATTATCTCATCTCATATCTGAATCCATATTAATCCAAGTTTTCTTTCATTTTGCTTATAGAAAGTATTAAGGAGGATCTTCATGAGCAATATAAGGCCCCGTTTGGATACAGAAAGACTCAACTCATTTCATCTCAGCTCATCTCGTCATTATAATTTTTTTAAGAGTAATAATATACCCACAACATTTTGTACAACAATGTGTTAAATGAAGGGTATTTTTATAAAATTATGTTACTCTTATAATATATTTTATAAAAATATCCTTTATTTAATATATTATTATATAATATATTGTATAAAATAAGTGGGTAAATCATTTTCCTCGAAGAATAAGAGTGTAGAGAATAAAAACCGAATGAGCTGAGTGAGACATTACTTCAAGATCTGTCTCCAACTGTCCCATGACTCTTTTCCTTACAAGGGATGGGCTAACTAATACCTACCAAAAATCCGGACTGACAATCAAGTAGGCGTGTAATGGTCCCCCATGGGCCAAGAGCTATAAAATCTGTGCAGTGAGTCGACTTTTCCTCCCAGCTGTCCATCTCAAATAAACTCTCACGAGCAGTGCCACACCCACCCGCACGAGACGGGACCCGATAAGGGGTAAAAAAATAAACAAAATTATTAAATTTATATTTTTTATATATTTTTTTTAATAAAATTTATAATGTCATTAAAAAATATTTTCTTAAACATTAAGTTGCGTTTAGATATTGAATTGAGTTCTTTATAAATAGTAATAAATTGAATAGTAAAAAGAATTATGTGAAACTCATCTAAGCTGAGTTTAAATTATGTTTAGATGTTAAGATGAGTTTAATATTTTTTATAAAAAATTAAAAAAAGATTATGAATTCACGTATAAAGATGTTTTAAGTTGAAATAGATTATGAATTCTACGTGTAAAAATATTTTGAATTAAGATAAATTTAATAATTTAAAAATTAAGTATTTAAATATTAGATTCAGCTTAAAATTAAGCTGAACTCATTAAGTTAAATAACCAAACAAGTCTTATAAAAAAAAAAATTTCGAAACAGAACTGTCGGCAAGAGTAGAGTAGCATTTTTCAACTCATATTATTATGGCGGTCCATTGGGTAAATCATTTGTTACAACACACACAACTTTAACACAACTAGTATTTTAAAATATTTTTTTTTTCTTCATTTTATCCAAACAAATGATCTGACAGTCTTAACAGTTGTCAAGAACTAAAAAATTATATTTTAAGTGCTAATATAATTCTCGAGTATATTGTTTAGCGTACTCCATTAAAAAAAAAAAAGTGAGTAATTATTAAAAAATGTTGTATGATAAAGATATTTTTGTAAAGTAACGTTATTTTTAAAAATATTTTATAAAATTATCCTTCATTTAACATATTGTTGTGAAATGTATTGTGTATAAATTAATTTTCGTACAGAAAAATATCCAATTTTTCCAACAACCTATTTGGTGTTTTTTTACTGCTTTGGAATTTTCTTATTAGAACACAAAAGGATGTCATTGCTATGCTCCACAAACCGCCAAGAAAGTGAATCTTTAATTAATTCTAGAATGCATGCTGACACCAAGCAATACATAAACCTGGATTTAATGAAATTGGGGTTTTTGGAGTTTCTGATTCCAGGACTGCATGGCTATTCACATAATGAAAATTAGGGAACGAAACCCAGTAAAAATGGAACTCCAAACCATGTATTCATTACTCACCCAAAAAAAGAGAAAATCTAACTTGTCCCAAAGAGTGGGAATGAAAACATACCTAGTAACCTGCAATTCCTGAGAAAGGAAAAAGGTGCTCTAATGTGTATCGTTGCCCCCACATTCATCATTGTACCACAATACCATCTCTAGCTAAATGTTTGGAGAGAGAGAGAGAGAGAGAGAGTGACGGACCTGCTAATGCATCAAGGAGTGTGGATTTCCCGGAGCCAGAGGGACCCATTATAGTCACGATTCTACCAGGTTCAGCATACCCACTAAGGCCATGAAGCAGCCTCTTGGTCGGTTTATCACCGAAGTTGGGCAGCACCACCGTCAGATCCTGCCACACCAAGTAGGTCCCCCTTTCACCTCCTCTAGTCCATAACAACTTCTCAGCATCACCAGCACCACCACTTCGACTACTAGCAGGAACTTCTATCTCCATTTTGCTCCAGTACCCAAAATGTACTTATCTTGAGCCCAAGGTGAAGAAGAACACTCAAGAACAAGTAAACCCAGAGAGACAACTTATTTACATGTGCGATTGAACAACAGTCACCAGACAGGACGACCACCTATAAGGACTGCTGCCATGAATCGATGGGGCATACGAAAATAATGAAGAGAGAGAGAGAGAGAGAGAGAGAGAGAGACTGTGCTTGCATGTGCATGTATCTGTGTGAGAGTTTAATTGTGTAGGTTGGAAGAGATGAGATGGCTGGAAGTGAATGGAAATTAATGTGAGGACTATTATTATGACTGTTGCTGTCAGTTTTCAATTAGCTTTACCGCTATTAGGTTTGCTTTCAAAGTCCATGGGTTCTTAATAAGAGCCTCCAATTGACAGTACTTTAAACTTCTAGAATTTGGTTTAATAAAATTTTATTGGATAAGTTTTATTAAAAAATAAATAGACAAGATTGATGAAAGTGATGAAATAAGGAGAATTTTCTATTAATTTTGTTCATTTATTTTTTAACGAGATGTATCCACTAAAATGTTAAGAGGATGCAAGCCAAAATCTTAAGATGTATCCAATAATTTTATTAATTTTATTGGAAAATCTCATTACGGACCAACTCCATTTCAATCCGACTCTGACTTTATACTCTAACTCTAACTTCAACTCCAATTTTATCCTCCAACTCTGACTGTGTACATATATTATAAAAATACGTGTTTATCTATATATTGACCATATATACTAGTATAGTCATATAACTAGAACTTATATAATTAAATTCAATAATATACTAGTATGAGCTAATTATTACGAAATAATATACTTATACTATAATATAAATAGATTAATAATAGTTTAGGATATGTAAATATAATAGTATTACTACTATACATAATATAATAGCATGTAATTAGACACTAGAAATAAGTCTAGTATATAATTAAGTTAGAAATAAGTTAGACACTATAGTATAAGTCTAGTACAAAAATAAATTAGACACTAGTATAAATAAAAATAAATCTAGTATAATAAATTAATAACACATAATACTAATTTACCGAAGTATAATAATGTGTTATTAGATACTAGAAATAAGTATAGTATATAAATAAGTTAGACACTTGTATAATATAATAATATGTAATATTATAATATAATAACATGTAATTAGACATTATAGTATAAGCCTAGTATAAAAATAAGTCAGATATTAGTATAGAATTTATGTAATTAAATTCAAGAATAATAATAGACTAGTAATCAATGTGATAATTGTTAAATAATAATATTAATAGATTAATAATCAATTATATGTATACCCTACATATCATAGTATTACTATCATACATATTACATATATTAAGTTAGATGAAACTCGACTAACTAATAATGAGTCATGTATCATGTATCTATTATAAGACTACTAATCTATTATCTAGATTCTAATATAGAAGTATGTAACTAGGAAAGTGATAATATGTAATTGTAGATATAGAACAATGGTTAGTAGTTATAACTTATAAACTGCACATAACTTAATATTAGTAAATTAGTCATTGTAAATTTTTAATTAATGATTCAATGCAAACAATTAAATTTAGCATTTAAAAGAACTAGAAAAAAAAATTGTTTTTTAATTAAAGAAAATTATGGTTTAAACAAAAATTCAATTTAGAGTCTAGGAAAAAAAAAGAGCCCAAAACCGAGTAACCAGCCAAGCCCAAAAAGCACCCCAACCCATTTCAACCGAAATGGCACCGTTTGGGTGATATAAGATGGAACCGTTTAGGTTTTAAATTTAGTGCCTTGGCCCAATGCACATTAATTAAAACAACGTCATTTTCCTCCACCCAAACGGTGTCATTTTGTACCCTCATTTCTAACCCTAACCCCTGTTGTCACCCAAAAACCTCTCTCCTTCACTCATTAGCCACCACTGCCCCTAGTCATTGGGTCCTCCTAGTTGCTCTCTGTTGGCCCGTCATTTGTCTCTTCTCTATTTTATATGTAATTTGTTTAATTTGAATCATTTGATCTCTATCTCTCATGTGGCCCCCATGTGGATTCAAGTTTGTTTATTATTCAAAATATGGTTGGTTATAGGCAATATATGCATATGTGTCTAAATCATATATGTATGTGTATGTTCGACTCTACACGGACTTTGCTCCTATAAATCAGAGTCGGAGTCGAACTTGAAGTTGGAATCGACTTGGAGCCTATGTATGTTTGAGTTGGAGTTGGATTTGGATTTGGATTTGGATTTAGGCGATACCGACTCCGATTGAGTCGATGCTCACATTTATGTTAAACACATTGCTGGTATAACATACTTTGACATTAATTAGCATAAAAACATATTGACAGACTTCTTGTGTCATAGTCAATTGACAACTGAACCTGTTCATAAGGTTACCCTACTACTTAGACATATTCCTAATTTGGTGACAGATGAGGATAATGTTTTACTTCATAATCCTTCCACTCTTGAAGAAGTTAAACATGTAGTTTGGAGCATCCCTATAGACTCTGCTCTTAGCTTTGATGGTTTCTCATTTTCTTTTTACATTTCCTGTTGGCCTATTATTTGTAATGACCTCCATTGTGATGAATTTTTTCCAAAATGGATAGAACTTCTACTCTCTCTGAATTCAAGCTCATCAATTTATTTCAAGTATTTTATAAAATCATCTCCAAAATCCTAGCTTCTTGTCTATAATAGTATAGCCTTAGCTCAAGAAATGACTCATAGCTTGGCTATGAAAACTCGTCGTAATAATGTTATGCTCAAAGTTGATATGTCCAAAGCTTTTAATAGAGTCAATTGGGCTTATCTTTCTTGTGTTGTATCCACTGTTTGCTTCAGTGCGAATTTGGTCTCTCTTTTTCAGGCCTATTTCTCAGAGTCTACTTTTTTCTATATGCCTTAACGGTCCGCATGCCGTCTACTTCAGTGCTAGCAGAGGTCTTAGACAAGGGGATCACTTATCTCCTTTTCCTTTTACTCTTAGTAGAGAACCTTTTAATTAGAAGTCTCCATCAACTTATGATTGATGGTCATATCACTCTTTATGTTGTATCTCGTGGGTGCAACCCTATCACTCTAATAAAATCTATCATTCCCTTCATTCCTATACACATCCTCTTTGTTCTCAATCCATCCAAAGAAGTCATTGATTCCATTCATAAAGCGTTTGCTACTTTCTTCTAGGGGAAAGCAATGGTCATACCGAAAAAAAACTGGATCTCTTGGCATCATATTACTCGTTGAACGTTCTATCCTTGGAGGCCTTAGTATTAGAAACTTACATGATATCCTCCAAGCCATTCATTGTAAATTAGCTTGGTGTTTTCTCAATTCTACTTATACTTGAACTACTTTTCTCCACCATAAATATATGAGAAGTGCTTCCTCGCTTGACATTATCATGACTAAGCCTTACCATTCCAGCTCTTGAAAAGTTATGTATTGCTATCTCTCTATCATTCATCAGGAAAGGCAATGAAAAACTAGAGAATGTGTTTTAAGTTTTTAGTATGATAATCGAATTGGGGTCGATTCCTTAGCTCAGAAAGGCTTCCATATTAGGAACCCCCATCTTTTTCTTAGAGATGTTGTTCCCCCACTAGTTGGAATTCTCCTATACTCTCCACATTGGGTGACCTCTCTCTAACTCAAAAAGGTAACCACTATTATGTCTCTCTTAAGCTTGGCTGTGATATTAGAGTTTGGAAACACTGTAATTTCTCTTCTAAATCTACTTGAACCTTTTGCAGGATCACTTCCCAATTAACACGACCATGAGTTTTGTTTGGGATCATATCCTCCCTATCAAGATTTCAGTTTTTGTTTGGATGTTTTGGTATAATGGAATCCCTCGTGACGATAAAACAACAATGTGGGATTCTTATGGTTTCTAAGAAAAATGCTACTCGCAACTGCCTTGGGGAACTCTTGTGGCATCGTGTCCAACATGGCAAAGCAACGACGTCATTTGCACTCTTTCTTCAATCCTATTTTGGCCCCATCCCCACGAATGCTACTCTTCATTGTCTTCGTTTCTTCGTCTTCTACGTCCACATGAAGCCCCATCGTCCTCCATGAAGTTGCCGCCCCACGAAGTCGAAGCCCACTACAGCTCAGTCTTCATCTTCTCCGCAGTCAGTCGTCGTGTTCTCCACGAGCCCATGAATCCACGGAACCCACACGAACACCCGAAGTCACCGTCTTCGTCTTCTCCACCACTTCCCTTGTTCCTGTATCCCCAATTTTTGATTTCTCTGTTTTGTCGATCCTTTTTTCTTTTTGTTGGGTGGAATCTTTTGTAATTGTCAGGGTGAATCAAGAGGTTAATGTCTATTAATATTTATGTAGTGTAAATTTTTTACCCTACCCCCTGAAGAAATGCTCCCTTCGTCTTCCCACAGAAGAACACCAATGACCTTAGTTCAAGATTAAAAAACAGAAAATGAAGAAATCCCACTACAAAAAAAAAACAAAAAAAAACCCTAGAAATGAAGAAACCCTTAAAATAAATGAAGAAACCCCATTAAAAAAAAAAAAAAAAAAAAAGGGGGACTTGCACTTAGAAGATGGTTTAGGATGTGAAAATTGATGCTAAGAGGAGATGCCATTTTTTTAATTTTTTTTAATTTTTGATAGATGTTGACGTCACGGTTACACAACGATTCCGCACGTCAGTTGCACTTAGCAATGTTGGGTTTCTAAATACTCTTTCTTGTTTCGAGGGTTCTATCGAAAATGTAAATCGTATTTTTTGGACGACTCTCTAGCGAAAAACAATTACTTCTTTTGTCTTTGGTCACACTTTTGAATTCCAGATGTTGGAAAAGTAAGGTTATTCATTGATGGTCTTCTTTCAGGAGTTTCGACCAATTTATCTTGCTCGCTTACTATCATTACTTTTTTGTTGGAGTTATGGCTAGACGTAATAAAGCAAGATTTGAAAGTTTTGATACTACTGCCATTACTATTATTAATAAGATTAAGAAATAGATGCGTGATCTTAATCCTCTTTTGAAGCCTAAAGTTCCTATGTCTAATATCAACAATGGTATACTCATCTCTTTACATATCTCTCTCTAGACTCATTGTTCGAACTAAAAAAGATATTCTTGCGAATGGATTTCACCTCCCTTGGGTACTCTCAAACTTAATATCAACAGTATCTCAAAAGGTAATCTAAGACTGTATTTAGATGTTAAATTGAGTTGAGTTAAATTGAATTGAGATGATAAAATATTATTAGAATATTATTTTCTAATATTATTATTATTTTAAGATTTGAAAAAGTTAAATTATTTATTATATTTTATGTTAAAATTTAAAAAAATTATAATAATAAATTAAAATGAATTGAGATGAATTTACTTACCAAACGAAACCTTAATTAACCGGTTGTGATGGTGTTCTACGCTCCAACAACTGTTCTAGCAATGATTGCTAGTTTCTCTTATTTTTTGAGTGTGGGTACTAACACGTTTGCATTGCAGAATTGCCAGTTTTAAGAATTCATTTAATGTTGTGCTATCAACTTAGAATTATTGTCGAGACTTTCTCTTTCTATTCATATAACCTCCAACATTCATCTTTTGTATAAAGTATTTATATGTTATAATCCAAGGTAATTAATAAAATTAAGATATTATTCTCTTCTTTTAAATATATATATATTTATATTTATATTTATATTTTAATATTTTTTATAATTATAATTGGTCACCAAATGATATCTTTAGACACAATTTCATAAAAAATATTGAACTTTTAATTTAAAATATTAAATTTTACACAATCATCTTCATTTGAAATAAAATCCTAAAACTGATTTAAAATAAGTGAAAGCTCAATTAAAATTTGAAAATAGCTGGAAACCAAACGCGCCTCAAGGGTTATAGGGTTTTACTGGAAGGAAAGGTAACGAACTCTAGGGTTTTTGTTCTTCACCTTGTCCAGTTCCCTATTCCCTCTGATTCGTACAGGCAAACACACAACTGACTATCTAAAAATGGAGCCGAGATTGGCCAATACATGGCGTTTAACAGTAAACGAGAAGAAATTTATCGAGACTGCTTTGCAATCGGACCTCCGTATCGACGGCCGTCGTCCTTTCGACTACCGCAACCTCTCCATCAAATTCGGCAGGCAACCATTTTCCTCCTTTTCCGAGAAATCAATTCCTTCTACTCTTGCTATTTCCCTTCTTGTTTTGCTGGTTTGGTTGGTTTCTTATCTATTTCTTGTTGAGTTGCAGAGAGGATGGCTCGGCGGAGGTACAGTTGGGACAGACCCATGTGATGGGTTTTGTGACTGCCCAATTGGTCCAGCCGTACAAGGACAGGCCTAATGAGGGGACGCTTTCCATCTTCACTGAGTTCTCTCCAATGGCTGATCCTTCTTTCGAGCC
Source organism: Juglans microcarpa x Juglans regia (assembly GCF_004785595.1). Lineage (NCBI taxonomy): Eukaryota > Viridiplantae > Streptophyta > Magnoliopsida > Fagales > Juglandaceae > Juglans > Juglans microcarpa x Juglans regia. The sequence goes on along the minus strand of NC_054607.1, from coordinate 19,977,635 downwards.
GGGCCGTCCCGGAGAAGCTGCTGTGGAGTTGGGACGCGTAATAGACCGTGGTCTGAGGTGATTTTCTTTTGTTTTCGTTTCACCTTAGCGTTTTTATCATGCTTTTCTTGATAATCTTTCAGATCTTTTACTGATACAAAAGCAGAATCTTTCAGACATTTTGATGATCATTATTTTTCAATGACATTGCCTGAAATTCCAAGGTTCAATGAACCGAGTAAAAATTAACAAATTACGTCATGGTATGTGAAAAATTCGAACATCTTTTTTCGCTATGTTTCTTCGTGACAATGCATAAATGTAGAACAAGTTGCTTCCGCTGTGTCGCTTGTAGCAGGAACGTGCTAGTGAATAGAAGGAGACATAGCAGCATATGTTTTCTGTCTTAGAGAAGCTAAAAAACCTTTTCCAGGGCAGCTTCTGAGCTGGAGTGAATTTTTTTTTAAGGTGTAATGTGTTTGTGCAGGGAAAGCAGGGCTGTGGATACAGAATCACTTTGTGTCCTTTCTGGGAAGTTAGTATGGGCAGTCCGTGTTGATCTCCACATTCTAGATAACGGGGGGTAAGCTTGAATATTTTCCTTTACAGTCAATTTACTTTTCAATTAGGCTTGAGGCTTTGCTGAGTTCGCTGTAACAGTTGATTTTTTGAACACTTTTTTTCTTTTGACTAATGTTTGGCATTTATTCATCTATTTTGAAAACAGAAACCTTGTTGATGCTGCTAATATTGCTGCTTTGGCAGCGCTATTGACATTCAGGAGGCCCGAGTGTTCATTAGGAGGAGAAGATGGCCAGGAAGTGATAGTGCACCCAGCTGAGGTCTGCTCCACAAATTTCTTGGAATTAATCTTAGAAGCGGCTTGCAAAAAACATACCTGGTCTATCAGATATTCAATAGGAAACACATAGTGTACTTATCAAAAAAGGAAACACAGTGAACTTTGAAATGTTTATCTGTTTGAGCTGAAAAGCAACGGCTATAATTAATTTCCTCTGATGATAAGACCCAGTGACTACCTCATATGTGGATTTAAGTAGTCTATAATTCTATATTCAGAAACCACTCCACAATTTAACTCTACCTATCAATTTTTGTATCTCTGATGAGAATTAGATGAGTGCAAATTCTAGTTGTTCGGGGCTAGGAGGGTTTTTTTTTTTTTTTAATTCATATGTATGACCAACCATAAGACATTGCACGTAGGTGATGTGAGAAGCTTGTAGGCATTGATGCTGTATATTCTTATGTATTTTTAGCTGTTAGTGAGGGGGGATACTGGAAAATAGGAGGGAACTAGACCAGTCTATCTCCAAATGGACATCCATGAAAACACTGTTCTCAAGAGTTAGAGAAGCAAAAGTGGGTGTACATGGTTGTTAACCTGAGCTTTTATTATGCCATGCTAGCACCTCATAATCCTTTTTCTGAGTAACTATATAATTGAGATCCTATCCTTGCTGTAATAACATATTGCTTTTTGACAGGTAAGGGAGCCACTTCCTTTGATAGTCCATCACCTCCCTATAGCAGTTACATTTGCATTTTTCAGTAATGAGAGCAGTGTGGTATGCTAGTGCTCTCTCTGTCAATAAGGCATATAAAATGAGGAGTTTAGCTCCATTCATTAGATCTTGTTCTAATCTAGTGGGGATGCATGCAGGTGATAGACCCCACCCACTATGAAGAGGCTGTTATGGGGGGAAGAATGACTGCTACACTTAATGCAAATAATGATGTTTGTGCTATTCAAAAAGCTGGAGGGGAGGGTGTTTTGCAGAGCGTGATCATGCAATGTTTGAGAATTGCTGGACAGAAGGCATATGATATAACTACCAAGATTAAAAATGCGGTGGGTTTTCCCCTATGGAATGAGTTTTTTGTACAAGATGAAAGGAAAACCATGGAGAATTTATTTGTCCATTAAATTTGTCAAGTTTGGTAATGCAATTCATTTATTAGCTCTCCTAATGCATACAACTACATCTTTACCAGATTAAATATAAAGGCATTTTAGAATTAGTCAATGATTAACCATTCTAACTTAATTGCTTATAAAAAAAAAATTCTAACTTAACTATTAACATGTTGCCTTTATGATTTATGTTAATAGATTTGATAGCTATTTTCATACCTATAAAAAAAAAGGATTTGATTTTTTCGGTGGTTCTGCTCAAATCTTGGTTCTCTCAAGTGTATCCAGTTTTACAACAGCAGAAGTGCCATTAGTGGCCTGTGATCTGGATAGCATTATTAGATCCCAGTACTAATATTGTGTCCATTTCCTGATAATGTGGAGTTGAAACACAATAGGATTTTTAAGTGTAAGAGGACAAGGTTTTGGCCATAGTGTTGCAGCAATGACACAGTGTAAGAGGTTCCAGTGTCTTTAATACAAGGTCACTTTTAGGGTTATTTCATGGAGCAATCAGGCTAAAAACATTATGCTTGCGAGAGAGTAGCTTGAGAGCTGAGGTATAATTGACTTTAATAATATCACTATTGAACTAGGAGTGACAAGAAAGGGGGGGGGGGGGGGGGGGGGGGGGGGGTTAAGTTTGCTCTTTAAATGAGTTTTGTGCAAACCTTGGAATTGTTGTCACGTCAGGGTTTGAAGAACATGTGGTTGTCCTTGTCATTTTAGTCTGCTGAAGACTTTACCTCTTGTTGGACATGTTTGAGGTCATGATCTGGCAGCTTACTTGTTGAATGGATGCTGTCTTTCTTTATTCTGATTTTGCTTCCTCAAAGTGATGTAGGTTGAATCATACAACACAGAAAGAGCATCATGGAAGATCAAGCGCCACAGTACTTCTGTTTCTTCACATGTCAGTGGAGCTGGTGTGAATGTAGGGAAGCAAAGCCAATATCTTGATCAGAAGCATGTTAGTGACAGATCAAAGCTGATACCTGAGAAATGTGTGGCAGATCAAAGTATGGACATAGAAGGTAAAACCAAATCGTCCAAACAAGGGCAAACTAACAGGATAGAGGGAGATGCTAAGAACTTCATTGGTGGGCCCTCTAGTTGGTATGTTAGTCCGTTCAAAATTTGTGACCTTGCTTCAGATAATCTTCTCTTACTGATAAGTGCTTAACATTATCAAAGGGAATGAGCTCATTTTGTTCATTCAATCCTAATTCTTTTAGTTTCTTTTTCTGTTTCCCACCAGGGATCCTTACTCCGAGGCTGTTAATGCAGATTTCCTGAAAGCTTCTCTTGCTTCGCGTGGTGAAACACTATTCCTTGCACATGCACATTGAATAACTTTTAAGTTTAACGATTATGTTTGTTTTGGTCTTTCTGGCAAAAGTTTAGTAACTGTTTTTTCCTTCCAATCGACATGGGTAAAATGCATGATGGCCATCAATAAAGAAAAACCGTGCTGCTCTTAAGAAAAAAGATAGAATAAATAAATAATGGAAAATGCTCAACATTTTACTCACCTTGATGTATTCTTCCTAGTTCCTCACACCACTTTCTTTCCTCACTTGGCTCTTCTCCCAGGTGTTGCTAATAAATTTTCCATTAATCTGTTCCATAAAATTACAATATTCGTTTGTTCTGATTTTACTTCATGTTTACCCTGCCATGGGACACTATCTCCTTCAGTAGGTTTGTGATGGGGAGAGAGATGCCTCCATCTTACATGTGTTACGCATAAACATGCAGGAACAGCAACACCTAGTAGAAATGAAAAGGACTCAATGGGAGAGAATTCTTCATGTGAAGTTAAGCCAGTGGAACCGCCTGAAGATATTAACTCTGCTTCACCTACTGAGGCAGCTGATACTGCTTTGCAGACTAACAGAGAGAAGACTTTGAAGGATGCTGTGAAACCCAAGCACAAGAGAAAAAATAAAGCATCCTTCGCTAGTGAAAGTTAGATGAACTTTCACCAAAAGAGGTATAGCGTGTATGTTATGACCCAATTCTCCGGACAGAATCTTTCTAGTCTTGAATGCAGACAATGAAAACTTTTCATGTTTGTAGTCTTATCATCTGAAAAGAATTTTGCGCAGATTCAGTGGATGGGTTATTAACTACATGCATGGATTCTGTTGTAGTTGAAATAGTATCTGAACTTTAGTTGTTTTGGTACTTAGTAGTTTGTATAGAATTTTTTCTCCAAGAAGTTGAAAACCTCACATTTTTTGCAGTGTAGTGACACATTGAATGATTGAATATGTGCCTGTTCTATTTCATGATTTGTTAAACGTGTCCCAGTAGTGAACACTTGCTCCTAATTTTTACTGAAAAAATCTTAAGATCATCCAGCAAGCAATTGACTTTTTTTTTTCACTTTTTTCTCTTCATTTGTTTCTTTGCAGATACTGGGTTGCAAACTTCTGTTTAGAGCTTACAAACGGCATATGTACTTGGAAACTCCTCGACTTTAGAGGCACACAACATGAACAATATGGGCAGGAGCAAGTTAACGTTGAAATCCCAAAGAACAGAACCAAAGATGACTGTCTGCACGGAAGGTTTGGCTTGTCAAATTTACCTAAATCCAAGTTATACTTGGTCAATGATTGCTCCATCTCCTAATTTTGGCCTGAATTTAATGCTGCTTAAGTCGCTACTTTGTAAGGCATTTGGGTTACTTGACAGACGGTGGCATGCCCCTTGTAGTGGATAAGTGGGGTTTTGTTTTCCCTGTTTGTTCTTATTATGTGCATTTGTATCCGAAGATGTACACCAAGATTATACCGAGACTGCTTAATTTTGTTAATGCACCCAAAAAAAAAAAAATTATATTCTTTGATTTTCAGAAGTGAATTCTTGTTTAAAATAGGAGCCCAACGAACTGCAATGTTGAGTACCAAAAGCGAGATGCGTTCTGTCTGTCAGTCGATAAACTTCATCTCTTTGTTCCCATGGTGGGAAAAAGGATAAATAAATAAATAAAGTCAAAACGGTGGCAGTGGTTGATGTTCATCAAAGTTGATCTACTACAGGGCACATACCATCAGCCAAGAAAACATGAGATCTAAACTACATCAATATCCCAGCTTCCACTCCTTATATTCTCTTTGTAAAATGTCCTTTTCTTGTACAAAAACACCTAATCTAAATGCTTTGGGGGCGATTGTAGAAGTCCCTCATACCCACTTTTTGTACTCTGAATTATTATTATAAAACTATTTGCCTTTAAAAAAATGGTGCTTGTTCAACGAACTTGAAAATATCCCCCGGACTTTATAGGCATCTTTAGATAGTTAAAACCGAAAAAACAAGAAAATAAAATAAATGAATCTTTCTCAACAAGAGCAAATGTAACGTGCTATATTAGTCTCTTTGAATGAAAACATTGGTATAGAAATTTGAAAACAAAACTTGGGTGACAAAATGGTCTTAGCTTTTTTCCGTTTAGTAGTATAAACATTCAGATAGCTCCCAAAGAAACCAACATAAATTGATGTAACAAAGACGACCTAAAACTGCCTTGCCCATATCCCTGCCAGAAACTTCAGAATCCAAACCTTCGAAGGAAGAGAGTGGGGGAATTAGAACACAGATTACAACTTAATTAGTGACAATCCTGGCTGGAACAGCAACACAAATCACCAAAATTAGTGTATGAGGCAAACCATCGGTTAAAAAGCCATACAAGGGAGACGAAATGCAAGAGTTCCCTCCCAAAACACAGAAAAAAACCATAAATCCAGTCAATCAAAGCAGCAACTGGAATCTTTCATTACTCGTAACCGACATAAACATTGGGATTCCCTCATCAGTTAAATCCATGCACCATCACCATAGAATAACACGTGCCACACTAGTATCTCCTCCTCGGACTCCTCGAGCGACGTTCTCGAGGTGGCCTGAAACAAAGATATGCAGCGTCAAAATCATTCACCAAGAGATCTAGACGACTTGGTGCAATTTGACTCAGAAGCAGTTGGAGTTTGAGTCAAACAGCAGGCACGCTTACAAGATCTGTCTCCAAGTCTAAATGACACAAATATGGTCAAGAGTTGCAGAATATACACGACATAACAATTCTGTAAAAGAAAAGAAAATCCTACGTTCTGTCGTCTGCAAAATTCAAAGCACCAATTCTTAGAACCAAATCTGAAAAGATCCCATTACCCTGACAAGACTTAGAAAGCACTCATGAACTCCACTCATCCATTTTGCCCAAAATGCAATGCAAATGCATGGTGTGGAGGAGTAGCAAACTCTTTTCCTACAATCTAAATCATTTCATCAAACTGTGTGCTCCCTACCCCTCTATAGGGTATTTTACTGACAGGTTCTATAAGAACGGGACAATCCTATCTGGTCAAATCCTAGCAGATAAGTCTACCGGCCTCTTAGTTACTTCACATGAAGAACAACTTTTTCCATTCAAAATGAACTTGTAAAGCACCTCTGAATTAGAACAAATCATGCATGGAACCTACAAATGATTTCTTTTCACCACTAGAGAAAAAGCAAAGGGAAAATTCTATGTTTCTAGTGGCCTACACCATTTGGATAGTAAATTAGGAAAGAAAAGTGGAGGTAATGAACAAAATTTCCAGCTCCACCAACAATTCCTTCATTTTTTTAATAAGTAAATTAAGGGACTCACAATTCCTTCATTTGAAAATACGTGAGATTTAAAAAAATTTGGACTACAGGAAAAGACACTTGACATTTCTCTATCTTCTTTACAATATCCCCAGGCCTCCACCCTCCACTTTCTCCATATATCCACAGAAATGAAGAAATATTATCCATTTATTTTATCTTATTCTCCTAATATATCTGGGATGCTTTGTAATTGTTACCGAAGTGAATGTCTAGTACAACTAAATTAGCACGCATAGGTGATGCTCTTGTGTATGTCCCATACTTGGGCTGTTGCCTATTCTTATGATCAATAAAGTTTTATTTACCAATCAAATAAATTGTTACCAAAAGGACTTCCCTCGAATTAAAATTCAATGCATGGCTTCCTTCTATTAAAACAGATGCTCTCGCTTAATTCCAAAAAAAAAAAAAGAGAATTGTATACATGCAAACCTTGTATTCTTTCTTTTCATTGCTCCATTAGCTGAGGATCCACTGCTGAAGGCCCAGTCAACACTGATAGTTTGTGTCAGAAATTCTGCTCCATTCATGGAGGATATTGCAGTCTGTGCTTCCTCAAAGTTCTCATACTCAATTAGGGCATATCCCTTGTAAAAGAGAGAGGTTTCAAATTACCTTGATATAATAAATTTTATCACAAACTTACAAATTTATTAGAAACAAAACAGCTGATTATAAAGTCAAATGGATACCATCACCAAGAAAAAGTTAAAAAGGGAAGCACATGACTCAACTCAACTCAATCAAGCCTTCATGTCACTTAAATTATTAACTCCGTAAAAAGGGGAAGCATTACAAATAAGAGAGTGATTACAGGATTATTAATTGTTGAAAAGTGTAAACTTGTTAAACTGCCAAAAATTTCCACTCAGATCATTTATAGGCCATGCTTTATACAGTAGCTTTTGGCATTAAAAACTGATGTCACAGAGACCATTTAATGGGTAGGTAAAAAACTAAACAATACTAGAAAATCATAAAATCATCGTTTGGGATAATGCAGAATATCATAATGATGATCTTGTAAATAATTTTCCTTGGGCATTCAGTAGCTAGATTGTGGAGGAATGTTATGCTGTATTATCCAAATTCAAAGAATAGTGGACATGGTTTGATTAAACCAACCTACTGAATTTTCATTTTGGCTTCTGATCACAAAATACAGTTTAACTTCGTAGCAATGTTCAAGATGGTATCATACAAAATCAGATGCAAAGTGATGTCTAAGCATAAAAGAAAATGTAAATTTTCACCATCACTGCTGCTAATACAAGAACAAAGTAAATTAGGGCTTACCTTGACAAACCCGGTTCGGCGATCAAGATTTAAATGCAAATTCTTAATCTCTCCAAACTCACCAAAAGAATTTTGTAGATCATCCTCTTGTGCCTCTTCGTGTATTCCACTGACCAGAATAATCCATCCTTCAATGGCTGCAAATATGAAGTAGGGATTTTATTATTTTCTTTTCTTAGAGAACTGAAAGAAGAGATTCAGTATTCAAGGCAAAACTCCTTTGATTACTCAGTACATTCACCACAATTAAAGCTGTTCTAGAAACTATAAAATCTGTTACCATGTTGTGTTAGGCCTATAAAAGAAAGAAACACAAAAGCAAACTATATATTTTTTTACAAGTAATAAAAAGATTTATTGACGAGGATAATAAAATTTATAGATGAGGAGAAACACAATTTTTTTTGGGATAGGTGATGAGGAGAAACACAATTGAACCATATATGACTACTTATTATTGTTAGAGATTGATGAGGAGAATACAGAAGCTTTTATACAATTTCTAAAATTTTTGTATAACACCCCAGATGTAGTATGAAAGGACGTTGAACAGGATTCCACATTACCAAGGAGGAAAAAGTTCATGGTTTATAATGATTCCAAAGGAGTCAGACTGAAACATTGATTAGTCCTATGGAGTAAAAGCCCAAAATTTGGCTTCGACTTTTCCTTAGTTTGTTAAAAATGTTATGAAAGCCAATCCCAACCTACAACAGAATGACCTGATGAAGACTTCAAGAATTTAGGAGGGTGATTGTAATACAGTAATTTTAGTATAAAGGGTGGTGAATGGAATCACATCTTTGCAGTTTATAATGATTTCAAGAAACTTCAATTGTAATATTGGCTATCCATATGGAGCGCAAATGTGATTTGGGCTTTTCCTTGAGTTGCTACATTTTGCTACTGCAGTTATCAAGGTCTATGCTAACAAAACAGCAGTGAGATAATTATCGATTCATATGATCAAATGGACAAGAAAATTTCCCAAAAAGGAAAAATAAATCCCATCAAGTGGTGGAATCATTAATATCTTCAAAAAACATTAGGATCGTCCTTCAACAGTGTTGGTAAAAGTGCACCTAAGTGCAAATTAGTTGGGACTTAGGCCAAAGCACTTAGCTTATCACATGCAAGGCAAACTTACAAAAGCATGCCAATGAGAGCTTAATGATGAGAATGACTTTACACTTTTAAGATTGCATTGTATTGCTTTACTGATTTAAAGAAAAGGATTGAATAGTATTGCTACTGTTAGCATGCAAAACAATTCCCATAATTCTTGTGCTTTTTTGGTCATTGCTTTTTAAGTACATAGTGATTCAACTACATAATTTATCTTGATTATGGCTATCACACATCATTGTTGCATATATTTTGCAAAGCACGAGAGAATTATGAAAAAAATAAGATGTTTGAATTTCATGTGATTAGTTGATCACTTAACTGCCATGTTGGATAATACTCTGACAAATTGAGCTAGTGGGCAAAATATATATTACTATCTTTCTTTTTTAAAACCTTCTTTTAATTTATTTTATGACTATTTTGTTGTTACCCGTTATTGCCTAAAAATGTGTGTTTTACTTCAATCAGGTAGGTGCTTGCATTTTCTAGGCAATGTTTGCGCCTAGGATCTAGGCAGTGTTTGTGCTTAAGTACGCTTGATGCTTTCACCAACACTGGCCTTTTGAAAATTCCACATAATCATAAGACAAGCATCAGCCAACTTTGTACATCAGCAAAATCAACTAGCGCATGTGACCCAAACCCTAGGACATAATTACCAATTACTATTCTCTCTCTTGACTTCAAAATGGCAAAGTGTAATTCAACCATTTCTTAGTACCATTCACTGTCAAATGTTTGTCCATATTGCTTAGGTGGCATGATCACAAATCAAACTCCTAACTCTCAACTCTTTCAAGAACTTCATGCCCCATGAGATGGCTGTGGATCAAGAAACTGCCATGTAGACCTCAACTCCACTAAGATGCTAACAAAATTGACAGGCTCTCAACCCTTGTACAGGGATAATTTTCGGATCACATTAGATGTGTGGGGCCCCTCAAGGACCAAATGCAAAACTTTGATAAGAAACTCAGATATCTGGACCAAAATGACGCTAGTTTCACAAAATCGATTCTCGGTCCAATGAAAGAATCGCCTATAAGGCTAGTTCCCTTACTAGTCCACCACATTATTCTTGACATCTCTCTTAAGGAACACAGTTAGCCCCTGTTTCTTTGGGAAGAACCCAGTTCCAGGGAATATTTGCCACCAAACAACAAACTTCATGAGGTCAGCCATCATCCCCATAGAAACACAATGACTCAATTTGAATTCACAGGCAAAGTGGCAAACAATCATCTCTTAAAATAATTTCAGCCAAAAAACAAACGCATTTTGGATCGCCGAATTAATTATCCCTACCATTTTTTTTATAAGTAAAAATCTTATCAATATCAATGAAGGAATAGGCATCGTCCAAGTACACGGGAATTTATCTCCACCATTCCCGCTACGAATATTCCAAAAACCCTAGAACCCTAACTAGGAAAACACGCAAACGTTAAGAAACCACAAACAAAAAAGTCAGAAAAACCCTATATATAATTTTAGGAAACCACGCAAACGTTAAATATTCAAGAAAAGCAATATATAGACACACCATGTGGGGGGCAGGGGGTTATATATAATTTGGTTATAGATATAAAATCGAAGAGGATAAGGAGGAGGAACTGACATCGCTGGGGGCCAGGACCGTCGGGGGACTTGAGGGAGTCGAACTTGGAGGCGGCAAGGCGGGTGGAGCGGTCGGGGGCTTCGGGATGGTCCTCGCGGAAGCCACGGCCCTTGGTCTTCCGGGCAACGGCAGAGGAGGAGGCGACGCCAGTAATAGCGGACTTGAGCTTCGGGAGAGGGGCCGTTGGCGAGGTGGTGGCGTCGGCTGCTGCGGTGTCCACGCCCCCGTCCTCGTCCATAAGGTCGTCGTCCTCCGGCTCAAAGTCCACAGCCTCCACATCTGCTGCGCTTGCCATAAGGAAGAATGTTTGCTTTACTCTGTGTGTGTCTCTCTCTCACTCACTCGGAAGGGAAAAAGTTGGGTGGATTTGGTGACGGTGGCCGATGGGGGTGAAGAACTATGGATCGATGCTGCTCTGATTAGGTTTTTATATGGCTCTTTCTGAATTACCTTTTAAAGGTTTTGGGCCTTTTCAACGAATAACGTTTGAGAGAAATTATTGTAGTAGCATATATTTTACATTTATTATATGACTATTTTTTATTTTTTATTTTTTTATTTTAAATTAGAAAGATATTTGATCTAGATAATGTCATATTATGTATGTAAAATGGTTACTTTTAACAGTGACTTTTATTTATATGTATTTTTTTTCAATTAGTTTTGTAAGGGTTATTTTAATGTTAATTGTTTTTTGATAAGTATTTTTTTAATGTTAATTGTAATCACAAAAAATTTATATATTCACGTATTTTTTTATTTATATAAAATAAAAATAAATTTTTTATATAAGTTTTTTGTCAATACATTTAGAATTAGTTTGATTCTTTGACTGTACTCAGCTAGTTGAGTTTAGTTTAAATTTAGATCTATTTTAATATCTAAATACTTAATTTATTTCAACTCAAAAGTTTTTTACACGTGTGACTCAATTTTTTTTTCAACTCAACATCTCTTTATACGTGGGACTCACATCCTTTTTCAATTTTCTATAAATACATTTAAATTCATATTAACATCTAAAGACATCTAAACTCATCTTAGATGGATCTCACATAACTCACTACACAATCTCAACTTACTACTATTCATAAAAAACTCAACTCAACTCAACATTCAAATGTAGCTTTCCATTTTCTTTTTGGACCGAACCTAATACAGAGATAGCATTTCACAGGATTAAAAATTGAAAAATTCTATTCATCATCCTCACACTACACATCACACATAATTTTTTTTTCTCTTACCAAATATGTAGTGTATGGTTGATTAGTAGAATCATTCAATTAGTTTAGGAAGAATAAAATAAAATAAAAATAAAAATAAATACGATGTATTGTGTGTGGAGATGATGAGTTATAAAACTCCTTTTATAAAATAATATTACTTTTTATAAGATATTTTAAGAAAAATAATAAGTACACATCACCTTTCATCATATTTATACAACAATATTTTAAAAGGCAAGTTGATTTTGTAAACTACCTTATAAAAGTAACATTATTTTATAAAAATACTCACATGTATTATGAAATGTGCTATCTTAGGTGTAAAAGCATGGACTATTATTTTTTGAGTTTTGTTGCTTAGACTTTTGAACTTAAAATTAGAAAATATATATACATACATAAAATGTATCTAATCCAAACTGTATGAAAACTTAATACTAGAAACTTTACAAAAATAGAGAAGTAAATACAAAAAATTACTCAAAATTAAAGCTAATTGAGAGATTTTAGAGTGTGAGAGCTAGCTGAATCTTCTACCATGATGAGTAGCGCCTTAGACATTTACAAAAGTAAGTTTATAAACTTATTTTTGTAAGATTGATGTGTCGGTCAAATATTTCTTACACGCACGTATGCATATATATTATTTTAATTTAATAAATTTACACATGTTAAAGCTACACAAAATGATTAACTTGAAATTTACAGTACCATCTCAAACTATGACTCATTTTTTAAATAATGATTAACTTGAAATCTAACTAGATCCAAAGGTCCAAAGAGAAAATGCTTTCTTAAAACCGAAATTCATAAAAATATCATTGTTTACATATTGTTGATATGAAAATAAATAATAGATATTTTCTAAATACGCACATTTGATATTCTCATATTATCATTGAATGTTATGTCAATTCAAATTGGTATTTATATAAGTATTTTAATTACATAATATGTTTGATAGTATCTAAGTATTATGTTATTCACATTTCAAAAAATATTATTGCTACTCATCATCTTACACCACAATTTTACATATTTTGAAATTATTTTTTATTTTATTATTGTTAAACTGATTGACTTGTTCTACTCATCATCCATTTATAACATACTTGTTATAAGAAAAATAAATAAAAATGTGTATTGTGTGATGTGTGAGGATGATAATTAGAATTATTCTTTGTGATATCATTGCTCGTTCTGGTTGTAAACAAACCAGCAGCCCCTCGATACATCTCTCTTTCTATTTGTCACACTCCGTTCGCTCCCTCTCATTCTCCGTGAGTTTTCGCCACCAAACTTGACGCAAGCCCCATCGTCCCCTAACCATCCAACCACCTTTCCACATCAATAAATCACCGCCTCCATTGTCTCTTTCTCTGTCTTTCCCTCACTTTCTTTCTTTACCTCTCTGTTTCACATCTCTCGACTGTCGTCGCCCTTTACATGCCAAGTTGCAACACACCACCGCCCCTTACACACCAGGCTGCCGCCATACTCGATCGCCATCAGTAAGACCTCTCTCTTTCTATTGGTCTCCCTCTCCGATTTAAGCTTTGTTTACTCTTTTTCTTTGTCTGTATCCCCCTCTCTCGCTCATCTCCCAGTTTTGTGTCGTAGCCCATCCTCTCTATCCGCCTTTAACACTACGGATCAAAGTTTTAAATTTCGTACCGTACCGGCCGGTACGGCCGAAATTTTTCGTTTCGGTCGTCCGGCCGGTACAGGTACTATACCTATTCCGTATCGGCCAAAATATCAGCCGTACCGGCCGGTACAGGTCATACCGGCCTCAATTTCGGCCTGTGTTTTTTTTTTTTCATTTTTTCAAACTACAAACTTATTTTTTAACCCTCAATTCAGACTAGACTATTTATAATTTATATATATATATATATGTATTTGTATATAATTTATTTATATATAGACTATTATTTTAGAATATAATTTTTATATATATTTATATATATAATTTATTTATAGATCGACTATCCCGAAACGTTATCCCAAAACGCTATCCCGAAACGGTACCGGTACCGAAATATTTCGTTCTAGTGCCTTGACCGGTACGCTGTCCGGTACGGTATTCAAAACATTGCTACGGATACTAGTATTGGATCAAGGGTAATTTTCTCACTTATACAGTGAGAACCTCCAGAATGTGTGGGAAGAGGAAGAAGATGATAGAAGGGAGAAAATAATTGTCTATTACTTTTTTCATAAAGAAATCCATAATGCTTTCCTTATGGGTTATATTGTTCACCACAACAGTGATAATTAACCGAAACCTAACTAGTGTGGTCCCAACCAATACAAACTTGATAACTAATGGGATACAACAGGAAATAGAAATAACTGGATATTACAATAGCAAACCAATATCTGCTAATAAAAAGACAATATAATAAAGCTAAACAAGCTAATTACATCCTTAGCCACATGTCATCTCTAGATGCTCCTTAGTTGCTCAATCCAATGGTTGTGAACTGGACTAAACTTTACACTCTCCTTCCTTGACTCTTTGACCACCATTTTAGAATTCTTCATTCCCTTTCTCCGTCTTCTCTCGTACCCCTCCTTCCTCCATATCTCAATCTTCATCTCACCTCTAAATCAACCTATGACAATACCTCCCCATTAGAACACATTGCCCACAAGGTGGGGATACACCTCCTTCAACCTGTTGTACGATTCCCAAGTGGCGTTCTCAGGTCTTTGTCCCTGCCAATGGGTGAGCACTTCTACCTCTGGCCTGTTGTGATGCTTGACCATACGGCGAGCAAGGGTTTCTTCAGGTTCGAGCTTTAAGGTCTCCGTTGCGTCCACTGGTGGCAGAGTGGCTAAAGGTGCTACATTTGCTCCTAATTTCTTTTTTAACTGAGATACATGGAAGGTGGTGTGGATCTTGGACGATGGAGATAAATCCAAGCGATAGGTTATGGATCCCACCCTTTGTAACACTTGAAAAGGTTCGTAGTACCTTGGAGGAAGCTTAAGGTCTCTCCTCTGGGCCACTGATATCTACTTATAGGGCTATAAAAAAAGATAGACCCAGTTGCTGACGGTAAATTCCCTTTCTATTCTTTTCATGTCCGCATACTTCTTCATCCCTTCCTGAGCACGATGGAGATTATGTTTCACCCACTGTAAAATCTGATCTGTTGACTTAAGTTCCTCACCCACTGACTCCACTCTTACTGTGTGAGGGATATAGATAAGAAAGCAGGGAGGTGCACAGCCGTATAATGCCTTGAATGGGGACATCTTCGTGGAGGCATGGATATTGATGTTGTGCCACCATTTGGACAAGGGAATCCACTTGGACCAATCCCTTGGTCGATCTCCAGCAAAACACCGTAGGTAGTTATCTATACTTTTGTTTACTGCTTTGGATTGGCTATCTGATTGTGGGTGGTATGTTATAGAGAAAGCCATTTGTACCCCTTGGATTTTAAAAAATTCTTGCCAAAAATTACTGGTGAGAGTGGGATCACGGTCTGAGATTATGGAAAGGGGGAGGCCATGGAGTTTAAACACATGTTTAAGGAATAGTTGAGCTATAATCTTAGCTGTGTATGGGTGGGACAGGGGTGTGAAATGGATGTACTTGGTTAGGCAGTCCACGACCACACAGAGGCAATTGTAACCCTGTGATGGGGGTAGGCCTTCTATGAAATCTGTCGTTATATGAGACCAAGGTTAAGAAAAAATTGGTAGTGGTTGTAGCAGTCTTATTGGGTAGCTGGTTTCCCCCTTGACCCTTTGACATACGTCACATTCTCTAATGTGCTTTTTCACATCTACCTTGAGGCTTGGCCAATAGAATTCCTTATGAGCCCTGTGCATGATTTTATCAAAACCTGCATGTCCACCCAGAGCACTATTGTGGACTAGTTCCAACAACTTGGCCTTAAAAGTTTCATCCCCAGGTATATGTAGGCACCCTTTGTAAAATAATAAGCCCTCTTGGTGGGAATAGTGGGGGTAAGGTGCTGGATAAGAGGGTTTGTACGTGTTGGTCAGCAGCGTAGGCATTTTTGAATTCATTAACTCAGTCCACTGAAGGGAACAAAATGAGGCAGCGAGTAGCTTTTTCATAATCTATCTTCCTCAAGAGTGCATTAGCCACTTTGTTTTCCTTGCCCCTCTTGTATTCTATGACAAAATCATACCCTAATAGTTTGGTCACCCATGTTTGCTGCATGGGTATACCAACCTTCTGGTCTAGTAAATACTCCAGGCTCTCTTGGTCAGTTTTGATGATGAAGGACTGACCTAGTAAATATGGGCGCCACTTGTGACTGCTGAAACTAAGGAGAATAATTCATTTTCATAACTTGAGAGTTGTAGTGCTTTACCCTTCAGTTTTTGACTAAAAAATGTGATGGGTCTGCCTCCTTGCATGAGCATTGTACCCACTGCATCCCCGAATGCATCACACTCTATGGTGAACAGCTGTGAGAAGTCTAGTAGGGCCAGGACTAGGGGCTGTGTTACAGCCTCTTTTAACTTCTTAAAGGCCATTTTTGCTTCTGGTGTCCAAGCAAAACTGTTTTTCTTCAACATCTGTGGGAGGGGAGCTGGTATGCCTCCATTCCCTCTAATAAACCTTCTATAGTAGCCAGTTAGGCCTAGAAATCATCCCAACTCTTTGAGTGACTTGGGAAGAGGTCATTGTAACTTGGCTTGCAGCTTCTCAGGATTTATCTGAATCCCCCGGGCTGAAATCAAGTGCCTTTAATAGGTGAATTTAGTGCATCCAAATCGAAATTTAGAAAGCTTGGTAAAAAGGTGTTGTTATCTCAGTGTTTCTAGGGCAGTTCTTAGGTGCTCCACATCACTTTTACTGTAAATTAAAATATCATCAAAAAAGACTAAGATGAATTTCCTGATAAAGGGTTTAAATACCTCATTCATAAGGTTTTGAAAGGTTGAGGGCGTGTTAGTCTTTCCAAATGGCATGACGAAAAATTTGTAGTGGCCCTCGTGTGTCTGGAAAGCTGTTTTGTGAATATCGTCGAGTTTAACATGAATCTGGTGGTATCCAGATCGAAGATCCGACTTAGAAAAAATGATAGAACCATGTAATTCATCCATAAGTTCCTCTACTACGGGAATGAGAAACTTATCTTTAATGTAACCTGATTAAGGGCTCGATAATCCACGCATAAGCACAATGTTCCATCTGCTTTTCTAACCAGCAGCACGGGGGATGAGTAAGGGCTCTGACTCAGTTGAATGACCCCTGAGTTGAGCAGTTCCTTAATGATCTTCTTGATCTCATCTTTTTGGAAGTAAGGGTAGCAATAAGGCCTCACTAAAACGGTTTTAGTTTGGGGCAATAGGTTTATAGCATGGTCATCGGACCTTTGAAGGGGTAGCCCCTTAGGCTTATCAAAAACATCAGAGTAAACTTGCAGTAAATCATGTATTGGTCCCACGGTTTTACCATGGCCCTCAAGCTCTGGTTCCTCCATTAATTGTAGCACTACACCCCTAGCTTCCAACTTGGGATCCTTATGAGCAGACCCTTCATCGATTAATTGAGAAGCTGCCAGCCCCAAGTGTCGACCCTGATGAGTGAAATGCATGGTGATTGCTCAAAGTTCCAAAGTATGGAGCCTAAACTTCTAAACCACTGTATGCCCAACACCATGTCGCAGCCAGTCACAACTAGAACATGCATGTTGTTTGTAAAGGTCACCCCCTGAATGCAGAATTTGGTAGATACACATTCTCCTTCACCGGGAAGTTGCACCCACTAGCCATCCTAACTTTAACCCTGTTTGCTTGATTAAGAGATAGTTGTCCCCTTTTGACAATAGCTGGGTCTAGAAAATTGTGTGTGCTCCTTGTGTCAATGAGAATGATAGCCCATTGGGAACCTACTTTCCCTTTAACTCTCATTATATGCGGATTGAGGGAGCCTATGATGGCATGAAGTGAAATTTCTGGGTTAGCATCCACAAATATGAAGTTTAAGGCCTCGGTGACTGTTTCTTGGTTCTGTTCCACCCCATTGTCTACCTCTACACTGTCTTCCAACACCTCCTCCAAAATATACAACTTAGGTTTTTTGCACATGTGGCCTGAGTTCCATTTAGAGTTGCAATAATAACACAACCCTCGTTCCCTCCTATCTTTCATTTGAGATTGATTAATTTTATGCATTGGAAGTTAGGGCTTAACCATGGTTTTAGTTTGCTCAGCTGCAAGGGCTGAAGGGGTTTTTTAAAATCCCTGGTTCATTAGATGGTAGCATTGAGCTTCTATGATATCTTCTAGACAGTGCCACATTTTCCTCTTGAATCTTTGCTAGGTTGTAGGCTGCAATTAGGCTGTGAGGATTAAACATCCTTATAGTTAGCCGTATTTCATCCTTGAGGCCACTTAGAAAACAACTTAGTTTGTTTTCTTCAGAGAGCCCTTTCAATCTATTTAACAGATTTTCGAAATTGCCCTTGTAGTCTTCGACATTGCCTGTTTGCCGCAGCCTAGTTAATGCTTCCATCGGATCATAGTAAGCACTTGGCCCAAAATGTACTAGTAAAGCACAGACAAATGAGTCTCAATCCAAGAACATCCCCATTTCCTCCATATTTTCAAACCAAATTAGGGTCTTCCCTTCCATATGGAAGAATGCTAATCTCAGTCGATGTTGTGGTAGTATATTATGGAAGGTAAAGAAGTAGTTTACCTTGTAGATCCAACCATTGGGACCCTCTCCGTGGAAAGAAGGAAATTTCACCCTCATTGATCTGGTTAGCACATCTCCATACTGCTGCCGACGTTCTTTATGTTCATTGTAACGCCAGATGATGATTCTTCTTGACATTGACTTTGGTTTTTCTTTTGTAGCTCTAGGGTTAAGGCAACCAGCTGGTTTCCCATGTCTCTTCATAAGGCTGACATCTCAGATTCGAGGGTTCTAAACTAAAACTCGGTGCTTTTCTTTAAACCCAACATTTTTGTTTCCAGGCATTTGAATTGTGAGTCAGTGGACTTTTTCAAGACATTCAATCCTTCTTGCAATTGATTGTGGCGTATCCCTTCAGCCATATCGTTGGAATCAAGGAATGTGGCTATGGATACCACTTGTAACACTATGGATACTAGTATTGGATTAAGGGTAATTTTCTCACTTAGAGGGTGAAAACTTGTATGTGCGGGAAGAGGAAGAAGATGATAGAAGTGAGAAAATAACTATCTATTACTTGTGGGCTATATTGTTCATGACAACAGTGACAATTAATCGAAATCTGACCAGTGTGGTCCCAACCAATACAAACTTGACAACTAATGGGATACAACAGGAAATAGAAAAAACTGGACATTAAAATAGAAAACTAACATTTGTTTATAAAAGACAATACAATAAAGCTAAATAAGCTAATTACATCCTTAGCCACGTGTCATCTCCAGATGCTCCTTAATTGCTCAATCCAATGGCTGTGAACTAGACTATACTTTACACTCTCTTTCCTTGACTCTTTGACCACCATTTCAGAATTCTTCATTCCCTTTCTCCGTCTTCTCTCGTACCCCTTCTTCCTCCATTTCTCAATCTTCATCTCACCTTTAAATCAACCTGTGACACCTCTCCTCTCTTTCTGTCCGTTTCCCTCTCTGCTTTGATCTTGCCACCAAATCAAGCCGCTAAATGCCCTCCGTTCAAACCACTATGATCCAACAAGCTTCACCGCATGGAGCCCCACAGCTAACCACCCACTCCGTTCTACCGTAGCCTACTTGGACTAATTCAACCCAAGGTAAATCTCATTTTTTTTACTACAACAACTATGGTTTCTAGATTGTTAGGACTATGTTGTTTGGGTTGCGGATTTGGTTCATCTAAGATGGTTAATGGGTTTGGTGATAAATGCTAGGCCTGAAAATCTATGTGGTTGACTGATTTGGGATGTTTGCTAGTGGGTAACTGTGAAGATGGAGTTCTATTGAAGTGGAGTGTATTGGGCGTGATTTTGTGGTCAATTTGACATGATGAAAGGGTAAGGTTTGTATGTGTAAGTGAAGGTCAGTTTTTGCATAGTTTTATCCAGCTAAATATTTTTGGAAACAAGAGGTTTTGGTTCGTACAATGGTTATATATTACCTTTGTGGTTAAGTGAAGGTACTAAGAGAAGAAATAGGATTTGATTGTTGGTTTTACCGAATTCAAGTCATAGGTGGATTGGTCTTTACGTGCATTTAATGTATTCAAGCCCACACCCTAATTGGTAGATCGGGTTCACTAACAAGTGAACCGGTTTTGCACCTAAGCCCCGAAGCCCTCAGTGAGATTTCTGTTGTACGATTTCTTCTTCTTCAGATTTCTTTTTTACTGCGATTTCCATTTCTTCTTCTACACTATGATTTCTTCTTCTACTGCATTGATATTTCTTCTTCTTCTTTGCGATTTCGATGCCAACTTCTCACCGCTCAATCCACCAATGCGAAGTCCTTAGATTTACAGGAGGGTAATGTATCATTTCTTGAAAATGATCTTCTGAACAAACAATCTCATGAACAGTAAGAGAAGGCACATTCCATTGCCCACCATTCTCTGAGACATTGACATCCACCTTCTTAAGAGAAGGAATCCCATCAACACTGTCATGATTTTTGTTCTGTTCCTCTAGGGGTTTGCCAACCTTTATATCTTCTGGAAGTGGAGTAATCATTGCCAAGTGAATTGCAAAAAGAAGATGTATAATAGAAAAAGAGAAACTCGTATGAACCATTGGTGTAATGAGGGTAAACTGTTTTTTCTGTGGTTTGGTTTCCAGCTCCATCTCCACTGCTCCCATTTCTGTAACACGTGGCTCAGAGTTTTCCATCTCTAAACTACTAGGGTCTTGGTCCAGTTTCCTTTTTCCTTTCTTCTTCAAAGGAGTGGAATCATCAACTTGCCATGGATCATCAGGCTGTAGATCATCGTTTTCATCTCTATCATCCATGTTTATTATATCCTCATTTCCTGCAAATGGGGTTGTTTCTCCAAAACGCACGTTTGGAAGGAAAAAAAACTAATTTCCACATCATGTTTGGGATTTGCAATGATGAACAATTGCTGATTTGCAGAATATTTTATTTAAAAAAGACAATGCTCAGTTCTGTTAACTCAGGATGGCTTTAATTATGTTTAGGTGACTATTGATATTCGCTTGAAAATTCAGTGATGTTAAAAAGTCCATGTTAGCAGTGCTTCTATGTTAGATTTTGCCTAAACTCGAACTGGGGTTGATTTTATGAGAAACTAACATATTTTGTTATAAAAACAATATTGGTCATTTTTCTGCATTACCCTTTGTATCCAAAAAAGAAAAAAAAAATATTTTTCTATCATTACTGGTGTTTGGTACTTTGTTCTCGACTATATAAAAAGAGTAAATATGAAATCTCAAAATTTGTATATATGATTATATGATATTTATCTTTTTAGTCCTCTGTTATGATATGATATGTTAAAATGATGATGCTTTTTCTTTTTTCTAGATGTTTAGAAATCATTTTAAAATTTTTAATAAATTTTTTTATGGTGGGTGTATTAATTTATGGATTTGGTGTATTTTTTATAATTATAAATTACCTCTCAAAATTTATTTTAAAAATATTAATTTTGTAAGATATATTTATGAAGATTTTTTATGGAGGGTGTACCTTATAGTTTTTTAATATTTTGAGAAATGAATTACTAAGAGAAAATCTATTTATAAGCCTTATTTTTTACATTCCCAACATATTGCTGATGTGGATACTCTTCACATCAGTCTTGCTAAAAAATAGTTGGTGTTTTGGATTTTTTAAAAGAAAAATGATACTTTTCCTGTTGGGATTTTTAATTTCTTTTTTAATTTTTTTTATTTAATGATTAAGGAAATGTTTTTTTTAATAATATTGTAAGTTTTTTATTTTTTAAAAAAATATTTAAAATGTGAAAAAAAAGTAAAAAATCGCTTTAAACGAGTGAGAACGAGTTGGCTTCTGATCGTTTGAATTCGAAGATGAGTTGAGATGGGTTGTGAATAGTAGTGAGATTTGTGAGTTAAAGTTAATGAATAGTAGTGAGATGAATTAAGATGGCTTGCGAATACAAACTTTATTTAGTAACAAAGTTTTGAAAATTGTACCGAATGACCGGTAACAATAACCGGCACGAGATAGAGTTGTGTCGTACTAGGTCAAATGCCAGTTGTTTCAGGGTGTTTCGGTCAATACCGACTCGTTTTCGACATTTTGGTCGGTATGTTGATTTCGGTCCGGTGGCTGGTTTGGATGGTGAGATAAAATAAGATAATTTTAGATGAAAGTTGAAAGTTGAATAAAATATTATAGAATATTTTTTTAATATTATTATTGTTTTAAAATTTGAAAAAATTGAATTGAGATTTGAAAAAAATGAATTGAGATTTGAAAAAATTGAATCGAGATTTAAAGAAGTTGAATTGTTTATTATATGTTATATGAAAATTTGATAAAGTTGTAATGATGAGATGAGATAAGATGAAATACTCTTTGAATCCAAAGTACTAGGCTACAACCCAGCAATGAAGGCATGCCACCTAGCACAAATTTATTTTTTTATTTTTTCTTTCTTTTTCTTTTCATATTTTTTTAACATATTTAAATATTTTTAAAATATAAAACAATATACTAATATATTAAAAATCATTTCTTTAATTATTAAATAAAAAAATAAATTAAAATATATAAGCGTTAGGGACAAACTCAGGCGGAATTGCATTTCTCGAATCCGAATAGGGGCTGGACGATTTTGTAATTACTGGGAAAGGTCAGGGGTTTTTTCGTAAAAATAACATTTGATGCAGGTTTTTTTTTTTTTTTCCTCTCGTTTTCGTTGACGGGAGCAGACTAGCAGAGGAGAAATTTCTCCTTCAGTGAATCGGCCCTCTCCTCTGTCCTCTGCATATCGCCGCCGGCACCCTGAGTCCCACACGGCCAGACCCCAATCGGCAATCACCCACCCCACCCCACACCTTTCCCGGTTTCCCCTTCTTCTCCGTTTCTCCCTAGCGCCGCCCAGAGTCCAGACCGAAATCGAGGAAACCTCTCCACGCCCTCGCCCTCGCCCTCGCCCTCGCCCTCGCCCTCGCCTCCTTCGGCTCTTGTCGGTCTTGCAACTTGCTCCTCCGTCGCAGGTAGACGCCCAACTCCCAGACCCCACGTTCTTAGTTTTCTTGAAGCTTGATGATGATGTTTATTTTTGTTGTAAATAACCTATATTTGTATGTGTATTCTGGTCATTCTATGCTCAAAGGCTTGAATCAAAAGGGTTAATTGGGGAGGTTTCTAAAATCTAAACAAACTTCACTTTGTTTTGTGTATGCTCATTGCTCAGTGTTTAGAACATTAGGTCCTTAGGATAAAGAAGCTTTGTGTGCGGCTATCACTATCAGGCCTACTACATTACTCGATACATGCATGTTTTTCTTGTTTTGTGTCGGTTATCTCAAGTTATTCTTGGTAAAGATTAAAGAATGTTCGAATTTATAATGTCAAAGTTGATTTCGAGGCTTTTAAGGAATTAGAAGTTTGAGGTTAAGTTTATGCACTGATGTCAATGACACTAACTGGTCTGAACTCTGAAGCCCCCTTTTTTGGCTCAAAACATAATGGTTGAACTCTCTTTGAGGTTGAGCTCGTTTGAGTTCAGACGTGAAAGTTGTTCCATTGTACTTTTTGAGAGTATTAAACATGCACAGCCTGAAGTTTCTTCTATAGAAAATATGTCATTACTTAATAAAACTGTATGAGAATAATAGTTTTATTAGAGTAAGTGTTGAATGAGTGCATATGTCAGTAATGCAATGAGCTCCTCCTCTGCTGCTGCTGCTGCTTCATCAACTTCTTCTCAACTCGCTTCCTCCAAAGACGAATTTTTCTGGGGCTGCCTTTTCGTCGCAATCGGCTCTGTCTTCTTTGTCGGTTTTCTCTTTGCAGCTGTTGTGTCCAAGCTCCTTCCCCCGTCCAATAACGCCCTGATCTCCGCCATTCAAAATGACTGGTAAACAATTTATTCCTACGATTTGATCTTTCTTTCTCCTCTCCTTACATTCTATAAGGTCTAGCTATTAGGCACAAATTACAGGTTTTCTTAGATCGGTATGTATTTCTTGGCGTCTAGTTTGCTTTCTTTTTTTTCGATTACCATTTCTTAAAATCCGATGGTTTTGAAGTTTCTAAAAGTTCTTGCTGCATTTTGTTTATGCCATTCTGGGTTTCATAATTTTGCTGCATTTTGTTGTGTTGAATTACCTATGTAACACTTCAATTATTGGGTCTATTAAACTTTTTTGGCATTTATATTTGCTGGAGTTTTATTTTCTTTTTGTTCATGCTTTGATAGGTATTACTGCTTCTTAGTGCCTCTGACTCTCCCTATCCTTGTGGTTGCTGTATATTTTCATTGGCTCAGTATGAAATTGTTCAAGCACGCGTGATTTTTGCTTGAAGCCATCAGGTCTGAAATCTCTCTGCTTATTACTATTTTTTGAAGAACAAGAAACTAAAATTATGTCTACTTATTTCCTTCACAAAGTACGCAACATTTAATTTCATACTCATTGATATTTACATCTAATTCAGGATTTATTCCTCCGCCTTATGATCCTATTATGTTGTGGTGATGGGCTTCCTGAACGAATCTTATATTTCTGCAATTGTGCTTCTCAACTTAAAGTTTGGTAGATGACAAAGTTCTTACCGTCTGGGAGTATTCCAAGAGAAATATGAACTCATTATGACTAAAGAAAAGATCAATTACTGTCATTATGGCGTCTAGCTCACTTCCCAATTTAGAGTGTTATAAGTTTCCTTTAAGGTTTCATTGTAGACATGAATGATGCATCTAGTGTTGCATAATTCTCATACAATTTCTCAAGTTCATTTAAGTTCTAGTATATATTTACTGTACTTCAGGGAGTTCGACCTCTTCTGTATAAGATGCCATGCTGTCTCTTTTGCATGTATGAGAGGTCCCAAACATTTTAGCAGACGAATCTTATTTCTAAACTTTCCTTTCCTGGGCACATTAACATTGCAAAAGGAGGATTTGAAGTTCGATGATTCGATCCCTTGACAATAGAAGCATAGATATCCTGATTATGAAGGCATTCAAAAGAATAATTGCAAAACAATTTGTTCTGCACAGTAGCTAGATGGCATTACATATAAGTGAATCAAGTGATTGTTAAGCGCGTGAGTTTCTTGCTTGCAAAAGCAGATGTAAAAATTGTTTAGTAGATTTGGGCAATAATTCTGCTTGTAGAGCAGTTGATTGTTCTATGTTCAAATTTCCACCAGAAAGCCTTCAATGAGTAATGTACTGTTGGACCGGAGTGCTGAAGGGCCGAAGGCAATGAGACTGAATGAGAGAGACTGAAAGAGAACACAGCAATGAAGTACATTAGGAGAGACCGGTGTAAGAATATCCCAAAATCAATTCTGAAATGCTGCGCTTGGGGGGGGGGGGGGGGGGGGTGAATTTTCCAGAGGGGGGGGGGGGGTGAATTTTCCAGAAGGCTGTATGGATTTGTATATCTGTATTTTTTGGCAAGGGTTTAGAAGTTTCCTTATTGAACAAAGTTGAATGGTCCTTGAACCTCTGGACAGGCCTAATGTTTGTAAACCATTAACTATGTTAGTCATGAACAATGTGCCAAAAGGCTGATATTTCCTAAGATCTGAGTTTCATGGTATTTCTAAATGCCAATTGTTTAATGTAATGGATATTCACATGTTCCGCTTGAAAACATTGACCAACACTAGTCTCAATGATGTGCAAGTTTCATCATTGTGGATACAAAGGTATATTATATTAATTAATTAATCAAATCTAGTGGTTTAATGTGGTACGTAAGATTATATGTGATATAGAAAAGCAGCAATCAACGAGTAATTTCCGGATCCAAAAGACAATAAAACAAAACATGAGAAGTGGTTTTGAAGTACGCAAGCAAGGTGCTTTTTTTTTTTTAAATGCTGGTGTCTGGATATGGACATGGTTCTCTTTCAAAATAAAACACAGGAGTTACACACTCGTTAATTTCGAATGCATCTCTATAACGTGACATTTTATTTTATTTATAAAACATACTGCATTCATTAATAATGGACATTATAACTTTGACGTAAAACATACATAACAAATTAATTACAACATTAATAGCTCTACAGTATACAACTGTGATTGACATAGTCTAGTCTATGCTGCAAACTTCTACAGACCTGTCTGAGAGATAGCATAACTCTATCCAAGGAAGAGTTTATAAACTCCATACTCTGTCTAAGACGGAGTAGAGGACACACTCTATGGACAAAAGTCTAAGAGACTGCGTTTTTTGTTTTTATTTTTCTAAAACAAAAGACATAATAGAAATTAAAGATACGTGAAAAAAATGAATTACTTCTTGGAAAGACATATAATCGCATTTTCAATCTTGGAGGAGAAAAAAACAAACAAAGTGACTGTGATGGTGTGTGAGAGCCATGCGCCACCATGAGAGTATGACGGTCAGTTAGATCTGAAGTAATCGGTGGTCTTGGTCTCAAAAAAACTGCACGTGGCGGCAGAAGAGCACCCATAGTGATGGCACGTGTATTTCACGTGTCCACTTTGGACCATGCATGTGACTCAATTCGGCAAAATCCTTCGCCTGTCTGAAGGAGCGGCGACTTGAGAAACCTGCGATAGGGCACGTGATAGTCGCCGAATGTTGGAAAATAGCAAATTGACATTCCGTCATACTTAGCCCTAAAAAAACAACAAAAAAAGAAAATAAAATAAGAAAACTAGAGAGAAGATGGAGGAATGATGAAGGAGGAAGGGTGCTCCCTCTGTGCATGTTTTGATTTAATGGTGATTTTTGGAGAGAATGAGGTCTCTTTAAAACTCCTATAACCTGACATTTCAAAGAATAATCCCACCTTCTTAAAATTTTATTTACTTACCTTCTTCCTTCCCATTGCTTTCTTCGCCTTCGTGGATATGTTTCAACACTAAACAATCAGATTCATATGATGGAAACCGATGCAATGAAAATAGTGTTCAAAGCACCTGTTGGAACAATTGCAACAGTTCGTTAAAATATATTCAATATTTATGCAATGAATTGAAATATTGAGATAGTAAAATCCGAACCATTTAAATTGAAATTAATTATTTTTAATGGAACCATTCATTTTGAGGTCAGAAAACACATGCTAGCTGCTGCTGTACAATCCATCTTTTGTATTCTTCTTATCCGAAAAGATAAAAGAGGAGACAAAATTATTGGGCATCCCGAAATTTTTTTCTTTTTAATTGAGGACTGCATTAAAACAAAATTAAAAATATTATGGCTAGTTTGTTTTCGTGATGAAATGAGATGTGTTGTAATTAAAATTAAAAATTAAATAAAATATTATTAAAATATATTTTTTAATATTATTTTTATTTTAAGATTTAAAAAAATTAAATTATTTATTTTATTTTGTATAAAAATTTAAAATAGTTATAATGATTATATAAGATGCGTTAAAATAAGTTATGAAAATAAATCAAATCTTAAAGTTGAGGGATTTTAATAAAAATCTCAAGAAATGATATTTAAAATCTCAAGCTTGTAAATTCATCTCACTATTTTCAAAAAAATAAATAAATATAAAATTTTTAATTTTTTTTAATAATAAACGTGACCTTTAAAAAAAGAATACGTGAAACTTACAATAGAATAACATTACTCTTGCATGATATATTTTTACCCATTGGATAAAAATAAAAATAAAAGTAAAAGAAAACAGTGAAAATTGAACGGTAATGACATCCATGAAGATTTGGCCTATTCGTCTGAAATTTACTAAACAGCAGAAAAATAAGCTCTACTGCTGCTGGTGCATGCTTAACTACCTCAATTCAAACAGGCCTAGTAATTTATGTCAGACACCTCCTTCCCTCTCTCTTTTGGTTCGACATCACCAAACTCAGAGCTCATTCATGGGAGTAGGGCCTCGGTTGTGCTAACATATCCCCCCACCAACCCAAGGTGGCTGGACACCCTTTACGGTGGCAGTTGCCTATTTATTTTTCATTTATAAATACAATTTAGTATGAATGAGTAAAAAACCTGGTTGAAGACAAACTCTTTCCCATTCAGAGATCTGAATCTACTCTCCAGTTACCCTTGTTTTGTCCAATTCCGTAAAGACAAACCCCTTAAAAATATGAGAGAGAAAGTATGGAGAGAGAGAGTTTTCACTCTCCCAACTCCCAAGGCTGCTGCTGCAGCAGCAGCTTATGCGCTGCCACCAAAAGTTGTGGTTCTAGGTTCAAAGAGAGGAGCAGCAGCATCAGTGCATAACCAGGGCACCTGTAAATTGATCTTTAACCTCAAAAGTTTAATCCCTACAAGTCCACTGGCTACTATTTCTTTTTCATGGTCGTGACGACAGAGAAAGACCCACCCTTCTTTGTACATTTGCTTCTCGCTTCCGCTTCGTTTGAATGATTAAATCATTTCAATTTCTCCCAACTTATCATTATAATTTTTTTAAATTTTAATATAAAATATAATAAATAATTTAATTTTTTTAAATTTTAAAATAATAATAATATTAAAAAATAATAATTTATTATTTTCACTCAATTCAACACAATTCATTTCAACAACCAAACCAATCCATGCCACCACCATTATATTACTAAGATATTCATCCACCCATTATTGTTCTCTTTGACAAAAGTCCACACTAAATTCATTCTTCCTACTGTTTCTCCAGCTCCAAGTAGTTTTTAGGGAGTTGAGTGTTTTCTGCCATGGATACATCTGAAGCAACTAAGGTGGTTTTCTCAAGGATCCAAACTTTGGACCCAGCAAATGCCTCAAAGATCATGGGGTACCTTTTCTTGCAAGATCATGGTGAGAAGGAGATGATACGCTTAGCCTTTGGACCAGACACCAATCTTCATAATCTCATCCTCAAAGCCAAAACCCACTTGGGACTCCCCTCAAACCCTACCTCTTCACCCTCCTCTCCTTCGCCCTTCAACCCAATCTCAAGGTCAAGAAACACATCGAATAACTTTGACATCCCAAACCCATCTTCCTCTTCAGCAAACCCTTGGCATCGCACTGGCTTTTGCACTCCTCTCTCTTACGCCAGTGTTGTTAAAGAAACCAGTGATATTGGTACTCCCGGCTCATTTTTATCTTCTGCATTGCCGTATAGTTCTACTGACCTCATTGATGATTACCAGCTTCAAGACCATCTTGCTTTCGTCAACGATTCCAAGATCGATGATTTGCTCGATCGGCGGCTAGGGGTAACCGGGAGTCCAAGCGCTAATGCTGAACCCTTGTTGCACGCGCGAAGCTACTTGTCTTCAGGCGTGTCTTCTGGGTCCGAAGATGCAAGCTCTGGGCTTGGATGGAAGCCATGCTTGTATTTCGCCAGAGGGTGTTGTAAAAATGGCAGCAGTTGCCGGTTTCTCCATACTGATTCCTTGGATGCTACTGCTATTGTTGGTTCTCCGAGCAAATTCAATGAGTTAGAACAAGAGTTCCTCATCAGATCAAAAGCCGTTCACCAACAAAAGCGGGCCACGGCTTCGCAGTTCATGGCTGGAGCTTCTTTCCCTTACAATAAGTGCCTGAGTTTTCTATTGCAGCAACAAAATGATGTCCAGAGGCATGTACTGTTCAAATACGACTTTGTAATATTGGAGTCTGAACTCTTTACTTTCTCACACGCAGAGTGCAATTAGTTACTCATTTTGAATGGGGTTTTTGTGTTCTGTGTGTGTCATGAACTTATTTTCCAGTTTCCATATCGTAGTACCATACATTGCAAATTACAAGTTACGGTTTAATGATGCTGGGCTTTACTCTATCGTGACATGGTGATGATACTACAGATCGGCCGCAGCATCAGCATTTATGGAGGATGAGCTTCACCAGTTTGGGCGCTACCGGCCTGAAAAGAATGATTTTTCGTCCATGGGACTGGGAGGAATGGCGCATCCTGGCTCGAGACAGATTTACTTGACATTCCCAGCTGATAGTGCTTTCAGAGAGGAAGATGTTTCCAACTACTTCAAGTAAATCATTTCATTAGGTTGTTTGAATCTTGGCAAATCAAGTTTTGAATGAAGGAATAGTAGTTATAAACACAGTGAATTGTTTCGTTTTGAAGCATTTATGGACCTGTGCAAGATGTGAGGATTCCATACCAACAGAAGCGAATGTTTGGATTTGTTACATTTGTCTATGCGGAGACGGTGAAGATCATTTTGGCGAAAGGGAATCCTCATTTTGTTTGTGATTCCCGTGTTCTTGTTAAGCCTTATAAGGAGAAGGGAAAGATACCGGACAAGTATAATATGCGCATATTCTCCATTTTATTTTCTTGTTTTATGTGCTGCTTGCGTTCCTAAATTGATGTTTTTGTTGTCAATCGATCCTAATATTTTAGGAAGCAGCAGCAACATTTGGAGAGGGGAGAGTATCCATTGTGCTCAACTCCATCAGGGCTTGATTCTAGAGAGCCTATTGATCTTCACTTTGGTAAGCAAATCAACAAGCAAGCAAGATCCTTTTTTCAATGTCATTATTTTTTTCGCTATTTTTATGAAGTTGTGTTCATTAGAACCAGGAGCAAGAACGTTTTATGATACCCAAGAGATGTTGAGAAGGAAACTTGAGGAACAGGCTGAGTTGCAGCAAGCCTTTGAACTACAAGGAAGAAGACTCATGAATCTGCAACTTGAAGACTTGAAGAGTCATCGCTATTATACTCATCAAAATTTATCTGTTGGGTCCACCATTCCCTCACCAACTCTCAGTCCCAACAATCAAATCCCCATTCTTCCACCTGATGGCATTAATCAAAAAGTCCCTACAGGTTGATTCATCAATTGATGTTGTTTAACATTGAAATAGTATTCATACTGCAAAAATGTTGAAGATTCATTGCATGTGTTTTATTTTTAATTGGTTGCTTCAGAGAAAGGTGACAACCCGGGTATAGCCACTTCCCAAACTAGTTCTGCTGCGGGTGCTGATCCGGAGTTGCAACAGGAAGTGAATCTGACTTGCAGTCGTGGCACTGTTGATAGCATGGACGAGGAGGATAGATCACATCCTAAAGAAAGCGACCTTCCTGAAAGGTATGAAACTAAGATTTCGGATGTGAAGAAAGTTTGCCCACAATGGCGATGAACCAGGATTTTGGTCAACCGGGCTGCTTTTCTGTTCTTGTTTAACTAATGTTAACTTCAGTAGACTTCTTCAGTTTGGTGAAATCGTTATTTTAGGTTCTTTCTTATGACATTTTCTTTCATTTTAATTTTATTTATGTTCTGCTTTTGTGTTGAGCAGCTTAGAGCACTCTTCCCCCTGAACATGGCTTCTCTGAAAAATGTTTACTCCAAATGTCCAGGTCCTGCCAACACACCACCACAATTTCATTGTTGTGAACCTAATTAAGCTCTTCAAGCTTATTGTTTTGATTATTTTCAGGTATCCTTCTGGGCATGGAATGTAGTTGACATCATGAACATGGCCAGCAAGGTTTTGATTATGCTAGGTTGGAGATTATCCATCTTTTAGATCTTGGATCCCATAATTCCTTACGTTTAACTCACTGAGTTTTTAGTCAAACTAATCTGTAATTTCTTTTGCTTTATGTTTTTACATGCAGAAAGGTTTAGAAGCACAAATGAAAGAAGAAAAATCCTCTAACCGCTTACAGCCAGCAATCATACCTACCATCAAAGAAATTTGTAGACAAGATCTCAGGATATCTATCACCATCATCAACAACAATATTAGAGATACTACTTAGAATGAATATATATGTATAAACCCATACGTAAAAAGGACAGATGCACTGATTTATGGGAGTGGGGTCTCTATCTTTCCTTGCTTTATGCCCTGTCTCTACAGGTGTGTGTGCTGTACCACTCAGCATTAATGGAAGAAAGGCTAGCTTGTAACATGCAAGCATGGATGATCCTGCAAGTATTGCTATTATATTGCTATTTCTACATTTCTTTCTTTTTTAGAAATCTTTGGTTCTCAGAAAGATCTGATGAAAGTAAAGTTCACAAATGATAGCGTTGCTTACTGTAACATATCCGACTGCAAAGTTCTCTTTAATATAAAGTTTATCTAATGAATCTTAGTTTGTAGATTTATTTATTTTTTTAGATATTTTGGAAACTTATATTTTTTTCACTAACCTTATAGGACACTCTCATTGGATTAGCTAAAATTAAAAGACATTTTTTAAGAATGTAAGAGAAATTTAACTTTTAACTATTTCATTCATATAAATTTCTACATTAGAATAGTTATTTCTTCATTATATAATAATAAAATAATATAAGATGAATTTGATTTTAATTATTCACGTCAAGTTTTCGCATTAGATTATATATTTATTAATTATATAGTAATGAATAATTAATAATTTTTAAAATAATTAATTTTTTTAATTATTAATTTATTTTATTTTATCATATTTTACTATTCTACCTATTATATATTAATTAATAATTATATTCTTATTAAATTAATATATTACTAACTCAAATTAATACATTAATTGTGATAAAATATGTGATAGAAAGAAAGAGAGAGAGAAATAATTAATAAAATATATATTTAATGTATGTACAGTAATTTTTAAATTTAAAAATATTTTTAAAAGTTACTGTAGCTAAATTCAATTCCTAACTAATCTATTATGAGTATATTTTACTCTATAATAATTAAATACTCAATAAATTTTAACTTTGAGCTAATCAGACTGATCTTACCAGTGAGTGAAGGAAAACCTGAGAGGAATCAAGTGTTCAAGTTGCGGAATTATGCTGAATTTTGTACGGAAACTGTAGTGGAAGCTAAACAACTACAATGATTTGGAAGCGTCGAAAGGGTAAAGGTGTGGCATCGAATGAAGTGGATAAAAGCTGTGTCTGTGTCACTTTTTTCAACTATTATTGTCCTTGTTACCTCAGCATTTTCCATCCATTAGATTATGAAACAGCCACATCAGAAAAATAAATAAAAATAAAACTGATGGAAAATATTAGTAGAAGAAAAGAAAGGGGTTGTTCTTTCATGTGATTAAAGGTCACTTTAGGGGACTTTTTGGTCTCATTTTATGGTTTCTTTTAGGTGGACATGAAGGGATAAGGGACCAGGGCCACAATGTCACATGGTTTCTGACATCATATATGAATGGTATTTGGCATTCCTTTCACTTTCAGAAGTTCACCTTGTTTAAATAATACGAACATTACTGGAAAAGTAATATCTTACGTGATTTCAGGTAATTTGTTAAATATATTTTACTATAAAAGTAATTTTACAATCTGACAAATCATATCATATCACATTAGTTTGTGAGATTATTTTTGTATAATTCATTTGTGGTTAGAATATTTCTCTAATAGAAAATATGTAAGTTTTTTTTAGAGAAATACTCTAGCCATAAAGTTATTACACAAAAACAATTACACAAACTGATATGACTTAATGCAGTTTGTCAAATTATAAAATTACTTTTATTATAAAATAGATATAATAGATCAAATGAAGTCACATTGGTTTGTAATATTATTTTGTATAATTCACTTGTGGATCTAGCACTTTGTCTCTGGAGTCTTGGCATGGTCTGAAGAATTATGCAGCTCCTTTGTGTCTTCTACTTTTGCTGGTTGCGTTCCAACTGTGTTTAGAATTGCCCTCTCACCAGTCAACTCATATCAAGGAAGTTCAAGACAAAACAAAAAGGGTATCGGACATGTGTTGCTGCTGATTGTGGAGATCAATCAGTGTCAAGGAGGGAGTGTCGAAAGAGACAGCCTGTTGTGATTTTAGCTAAATATTGGACCAAGGTGTTCTTGTTGAAGACTGCAATCACACAACCAATAAAGGAGCATAAACGATCACATAATAATCGACCTTATTCTAGAGATTATTACTTGCATTCCTCTACATCTCCATTTTACAATGTAGAAAGATGGTCAAATCGCCATGCTAAGGGCCGCGTAGGTCAAATTTGAAAGACTTGAGATCGATAAAACAACGATCCAAGCGGCACGTGTAATGTTAGAATATGTGGAGACACGATAACGCCTGAGTTTACATCTGACATATATAGTCTTAATGGTGATTCTTTTTAAAATAACTTATAAAAAAAATAATATTTTACACAAATACACTCAATTTAAAATATGATTATATAAATAATTATAAAAGAAAATTATACGTGACACATGTATCATTGTTCTAGCTATAAGCAATGCCTTTAGAAGAAAAAATGTGAGAAATTGAAGAGAGAGAGAGAGAGAGAGAGAGAGGATGTCAAAAGTTTAGTAGAAAAATGTTTGAATATAAGATGATGACTTGCTGGTTTGAGTGGTGGGAGCTGTATTAGATTACCATTAGGGAACTAAATAGGTTGCTAATGCATTTTGCCCATCCATCAACAACTAAGACTGGCACCAGCACCACCATCAAAAACTTCCATTAGATATGGAAGGGTTTTCGAAATAAGGAACTCTTACAAAGAGGTTGAGATGTCAGCATCCCATCCCAATTTAATTTTATGTAATATATATATATATATATATATATATATATATATATATATATATATGAGTAGTGTTATAACCACAAAGAGATTATAAAAAAGTAATTTTACAAACTGACGTAACTTCATGTGATCTATCAGATTTACTTTACAATAAAAGTAATTTTATAATCTAACAAATTATATTAATTTATAGAATTATTTTTATATAATCTTTTTGTGATATATATATATATATATATGAGTAGTGTTATAACCACAAAGAGATTATAAAAAAGTAATTTCACAAACTGACGTAACTTCATGTGATCTATCAGATTTACTTTACAATAAAAGTAATTTTATAATCTAACAAATTATATTAATTTATAGAATTATTTTTATATAATCTTTTTGTGATTAGAATATTTCTCTCTATATATATATATATAAAAAAAATAGCTGGCCACCTTAATGCAATTGCAACCCAACCCCCAACTTTTTGCTCCATTTTTTATTTGTCCTTTTACTAAGTTATCTACGTTATATTATGTCGAGTGTGATGTCCAAACCGGCCTATAGGGATTAAGAACCCTTTTAAGCTATCATTGACATGTTCTCTCTTTCTCATAGTCAACAATGAATAATGCTCACTACCGACTGTCTGAAGAAACATGAGAATTACTAAAATATATATATATATATATATGTTTTTCATATGACTATTCCTTTTCCTTTTCTTTTTCAAAAAGATCTACACGAAGCCTACATATGTTAGATGTGATATGCTACTATGCATAGGTAATACCACATGGCTTATTAAAAAAATATAAAAATATATATATATATTTAAAACAAAATAACGTTAAAAAATGTAAAAAGAAAAAGACTAAAATCTTAAATTCCTTCTACTTTTTATATATTTGTTTTTTTAATTTTTTAATAAATCACGTGCACAACATGATAGTGTCACGTCAATAAGACAAAATAATCAGTATAACTGATGCGATATAGTCGCATTACTATCTATACAAATCACTTTCCTTATCAATCTATAATATTTATTACTGTTACTTATATATAATTACAATTATATAAGTGAAACTTATTTTATAGGCTAACTTTGAAATTCGAATAATTAAGTATACAAAAAATGGAAGTCAATGTTACAACTAGAACAAAGCTACCGTGATGATTGTAGCACACCAAAGCATTGACACAATGAGATCCAAAGTCTCTTCTCCTAAAGTTAAGGGGGGGCAAAAATACAGTTGTTTCACAATAATGGCTTGGATTCTTAATTAAGCTATGATTTCTTCACTTTATCGTAGAGCCCCTTTTTCAATAATCATGACAAGCAAATTATTATTAGGACAAAATGATCATTATAATAGAAAGGGTTCTAAAGGAAGGATTTTACAAAGAAATGGAAATGGCATATAAAGAAATGGAGCATTTTACAATTATCAAATTACTAATTATCTCAAAATTTTAAGTAGTGGAAAATAATTTTTTTTCATATTTAATATTTGTCACATGTAAACAAAAAAAAAAAAAAAGAGGCAAAGTTATTAAAATTGGAATCTTTCTCGTTCGAAAAATAATTAAATTTGTAAATCTCCATGGTATTTGTTTATATTGATACAAGAAAAATATAAACAAATAAAAACAAAAATTACAATCAAATTGATTGTTATGATTGCTTAATGTATTTTTAGTATGAGTTAGTGGCCCAAAGCAAATAATTCTCATTTGAATAAGATTTACAAACCTACTAAGCAACAACGACTTGGTGATAAGAGACTATTTCACTCAATGTTGGAGTTGCATTGCATTTTATCCAAGTATTTTGAACTATCAATTTCAATTGATGATAAATTTCTATAAAATTGATAGTTGAAATACTTTCGATAAAATGAACCATTTGACTCGAATATGCGATGAGTTGAGACTATTTGACTTAAATATGCGATAAAAAGTTTCCGCAATTTATCATATGTGGTGACATGTGACAACCACCCACAAAATTGAAAAAATAAAAATAAAAGTTAATGAGGTTTACTTTCTTCTACTGGTTCTTGATTAAAAAAGAGAGGACATGGGTACTAATTCCATTTAGATAAAAATTAAGAATATTATGTATCAGTCACTATTTATTTTTACAACTCATATATATAATTTTTTTATAGGATATGAAAGTGTTTTTCATAAGATGTGAGGATATTTTTTATAGGATGTTAAGTATGAAATGGTGAATAGTAATTAATGAAGAGATTTTTTTCAAAATTTAAATGAATTTTCTCATCTATAAGCCCAACACCATAACAAAATTAACAAAGATGCATTTTTGAGGAAAATAAGGAAGTGAAAGCAGCTTTTAATTACAGGTTTGATTATTGGAGGAAAATTTATTTATTAATTAATTTAATCCTAAAATGAGATTGGTAAAGGATATCTCATTTCATTATCTGTCTATAATATTTTGAGCTAAGTTTGAAAGTGATGGTGATGCCCTCCCCTTAGAGTGTATGCACTCGTCAAATCCACACCCTTGAAGTTTGATAGACAACCATCCAAAGGTGTGTGTTTTGAACACGTGTGAGACATATTACATCAATATTTGTACTCCCAAAATCTAAGCCAGATTACATCACATGGTACAAGTCAGAGTATAGTGAGAAGAACCAACGTGCACTATTCCAAGTTGAAAACTTGTTGAAAACTTTATTTTCTCTATCTCTCTCTCCCAAACTTTCAATGCCTATTGAGTGACTATTACAGTATCTCTTATCTTTTGTTTTTTCTTTTCTTTAAAATATATATATTTACAACACATATTTAAAAAAATATATATTTACAATATTATTATTTTTTTATTATTTTTTCATTATTTCATAATGTAATATTAGATAATTAAAAACTATTTATTATATTTCACTTGTGAACCTATTATTTAATATCACATCATGACCGAATGATGATAAAATGGATGATGAGTAGGTTTTTTCTTTTTCTAATATTATATCTCACTTTTTTTTAAATGAAGTACGTATGTGTTACACATTCTAAGGTAGCCTTTAGCATTATTATTTTTATATAATGTCTAGGATTTTTTTTTTTTTATTATTATTTTTAACAAAAGACAAGAGGATCCCACATGAGTTCATTGGGTTTAAAAATGGAGAGAATAGTTTATATTTTATGCATTTGGTTTAGTCGAAAATATCTCCCTCTTTGGTATAAGAAAAACATGTCCAACAATATTTAATTGTTATTTGTTTGAATTTGAAAACAAATTTAAAAAATGGTAATCCCAAAAATTAGGGGATTAATACACTCATACCACAACAACATATTTGTAAACCCTCCTTTAGAAATCACATATGTCTTTTACCTGGTTTCTTAATTTCCCTTCAAATAATCATATGATAAAATGGTAAAGCCTCTTCCTTTTTTAAGCTATAGTGTCTCTCTGAGGTTTTGTTATCAAATTTAAAGTTCCAACTGCATCTACATTTATTTTGAAAGTGACTTTTATTCCTCATTTATTTGTTTTGCGGCAACTAAAATACAGCCAGACTCGTTAGTCATAGCTACTCCCCTCATTTTGCAAGGAGCCCTAGTCAATCGGACTCGAAATACATCAATCAGGTTTATAATCACCAACCATACAAATTGCAACGTAGTTGAATTCATCTAAAATAAGTTTTTCAGATGATTTGTAAATAATAATAATATAATAATAAAATAATATGAAAATATTTAAAAATAATTGTGCTTTCAAACAGACCGTAAATATTCAAGTGTCATTCTTGAATAAGGAAAACATAAAACTATTAAAAAATATAAGGTATTTTAAAACATATTTGTAAATTTATTTTTTGTAATTTGATTCTGATATTGGACCTAGAATAACATTTTGTTGATAAATAACCCGCTTCTCGAATATTAGGGTAAAAATAATTGGGATGTAGAAAAAATCAGATTCTATATACAAAATACATGGCAAAGTTTTATTTTCTCAATGAGTTTTGTTTTGTCAAGCTGATATTGTATTACAGTCCACAGAACTAATTAAAAACTTAACATTATTTTATCATAAACAACGTTAATTTTGGTGCACATGACAACAGATTTCAAATAGAATATAAAATGTTGTATTATAAATTGATGCATTCATCGTAAACTCAACCCACTAAACTAAAACAAAAAGTTTCAAAACCTATTATTTATTTAAACAATCGTAGGGAAAAAAAAAAAAAAAAACCTTATTGTATTCTCAAATCGATAACTAGAATACAACATTTACGTTACTTGAATGATAATATTTAATTTATAGAATTTAAATTTTAATATTTATCTTTTAAATCAAATTATGTCATTTAAATATTTTATTAAATATATTATACACATCGACTTGATAAAAATCTTTTTAAAATAAATGTGAAATAATTATATTGTAATTGGGAGATGGAACGGAGACAAAAAAACCTTAAATTTGACAAAATGTCTCTAGTTTGAATTCTTAAGTGACATAATACACATGATAAAAAAAAAAAAGTCACAAGTGGGCTTATTAACGGATTTGGATTTTTTACGTTTTTATTTGAATTATAAAATATTTCCTATATTATTTTTACCATCAATTTCACTCATACATAATATATATATATATATATTCATTAATCTTAACTTTCTCTAAAAATAAATTAATTCTCTTATAATTTTCATTACTATTGTTAAGTCGGGTTAAGCCATATTTTTCTTCGAGCATTGACCTAAAATTGTATACATTTCAATAACAAAAACATCCAAGAATCACCTCGAAGTGTCGAACAAATTGTTTGACCTTCCAATGGAATTTGAGGAGACGTTTCGAAAATGACAAGTGTTGGTTTTTTTTTTGTGTGTGTAGATCCTGATTTTGTTTATGTCTGATTGGGTTTGATGTTCCAATCCGACAAGAACACATTGTAAATTTTTTGTAGATTTTCAATGAGGTTTAGGTCATGGAGTGCGGGCTTGGGTCGTGCGGCCGTTGTACTGTGTATTTGAAATAAGATTTTATGCAGCTCTGTGAATGTAGACACGTTTCTGAATCACTTAGGCTTAATTTAGATTGAGAAACACTCTCAATTCATCTCATCTCATGATTACAATTTTTATAAATTTTCACATAAAATATAATAAACAATTTAACTTTTTCAAATATCAAAATAATAATAATATTAAAAAATAATATTTTAACAATATTTTATTCAATTTTTAACTTTCATCTTAACTTATCTGATTTCAACTCACTATCCAAACTTAACCTTAATCTTATGCTGTGTCCGATTGATTTCATTTTTTATTTACTTTTTCTCTTATACTTTCTAACAATAAGCATGAAGGGTTTTTTTTTTTTTTATTATTGTTTTCATTATATGTGTACATATATATATATATAAGTTATCAAATGCATACAAGATTAATTCTTCTATTATATGAAGTTAACACAAGCAAAATACTAATGATAATAAAAATGAGTCCTATTTTAATTATACTTGATGATACAAAGTCCTTGCAATCTTTTGCCCTTGTGTCCTTTTCAACAACTTGCTTTTCCCTGTTAACTATTTATCTTGCTTATACCTATCCCACAAACCAGACAAAAAATAATGCCTCAATGATTTTTACTTTAATGGTATCTTTCATTTCCTTCCTTCTTATTTTTTCACATCAAATTAAATCATATTCTTTTCAAGTTTTTATATTCTCATTGGTAAACTTTTTCTTAAATTGGCATATATTATTAATTTTGAAAAAAAAATTGGCATATATACATTTTGACTCGTGCTTCATAAAAACTCTACACTCCTACACACCACTTAAAAATATATAATTTTATAATTTTATCTTCATATTTCATATTGATCGGTATGATTGCGGATAACAAAATATATGAAAAATTATAAACATAAACCTCATATTCTTGTACACCACTTAAAACATGTGATTTTATCATTTTATCTTTATATTTCATGTTTCTTTTATTATCCACAATCATACTGATTAGTAAAATACATTTTAAATAATTTTATTGATCAATCATTTAATTGAAAACTATAAAACTTAAAATTAAACATTCTCTATTAAATTAGAAAGAGAGAAGAAAAAAAAAAGAGTAATGTTACAAATTGAAAACTATAATCAAATTTTTTACTGCCTAGAGAACAAAATCCAATATAAAATAATAAATAATAAATGACAAAAATAAAAAAAATAAATTAATGGTGTGGGGCCCACGTCGAAACTAGGGTTCCATGGTTTTTTTTTGTGTATTTGCACAGTGTGAATATCAATGTAGCACATACAATTATACAAACAAACACATGAATACTACTACTACGGGACTCTGTGCGCGCGCGCTGGTTGACACTTACCCCCCTGAAGTAGATCTGAAATCTACCACTCACATTCTTCAGATAGAAAAGAGAGATTACGGAGAGAGAAACCGAGAAATAGTAGAACTCCTGTGATAAGAGAGGGAGAAGGAGAGAGAGGGAAAGAGTCTGTGTTTGTGGTGTTGGTGTTGGTGGTAAATACTGTCTTTCAAAACCCCACTACTTCCCAACAAAAGTGAAGAAAAGAGGGAGAAACCTCGACCCTCACCATTTTTTTCTCATTATTTATTGCTTGGAAGTGAATACTCCGGAAGCCATGGATCCTCTTGAAGCCACTAACGTAGTGCTCTCGAAGATAAAAGTGTTGGAGCCAGAGAACGCTTCTAAAATCTTGGGGTACCTTCTCATACAGGACCTTGGGGAGAACGACTTGATACGCTTGGCCCTTGGGTCTGAGTCGTATCTCCAAGCTCTCATTCTCAAAGCCAAAACTCACCTGGGTCTTCCCTCAAACCTCTCTTCCACACCCTCTACACCTTCCTCTCCTTCGCCTCTCAACCCCATCGCCAGACCAGCCAACGCCAACCCATTTTCGCACTCCTCTCCCAGACTTCCGAACGGATTTGACTTTCTTAAGAACCCATCTTCTCCTTCCTCAAACTCTTGGCTACTTTCTGGGCTCCCAAGCAACCCCATTAGCCCAAAGTCAAGTCCTTTGCTCTCCTACGATAATATCCGCGCCGGCTCGCTTCCTTTACGTTCATTCTCGTATAATAAGAATGGGTTTGAGAGTGGTAGTGGCACTAACACTGACCTCATGGACGAGCAACAACTCAGCGACTGCCTTTCCTTTCTCAACGACTCATCGTCTTCATCCAAGACTGAAGATTTGCTCGATCGAAGACTCGAATTGGGTCATGGAGTTCACAATTGGGTACAGTCTGGCAACAATGGTGAAGCTCATCTCCACAGAAGGAGCTATTCTGAGAGCGAAGTGTGTTTCGAGTCAGAAGAACCCGGTTTGGGAACTGGGTACAAGCCCTGCCTTTATTTTGCTAGAGGGTTTTGCAAGAATGGCAGCAATTGCAAGTTTGTGCACGGCGGGTTTGCTGATTCGGTGGACGGGCCTCCTGGTCACGGTGTGGGTTCCCCGAGTAAGTTTGAGGAGTTGGAACTGCACGAGGAGATGATGAGATTGAAGGCTGCGCAGCAGCAAAGGTTGGCTGCACAGCAGTTTTTGGCTGGAGTGTCATCTCCACAGTCAGCGTACAACAAGTACATGACTTTTCTCTTGCAGCAGCAGAATGAACCCCAGAGGTACACTGGAGATGACCCATTTTTCTTCGAACCTTCTCTCCGTGTTTGTAACGTGAATATTATTGATTTCGAGTTCATTCTGGTTTTGAATGACACATTGCAGATTACCCATTTTGGTTTTCAACTTTGTCTGTGTTTGACTAAACGGGTTATTGACCTTTAGTTTGTTTTGGCTTTGGGTTGGTTCTTGATGTATTCTTGGGGCTGCGTTGGTGATGCATTGTAGAGCGGCGGCAACATTCATGATGGGGGAAGATTTTTACAAGTTTGGCCGCTGCCGGCCAGAGAGGAATGACTTCTTGGCAATGGCATCTTTAGAAAAGGTGAATGCGGCTTCGAGGCAGATCTACTTGACCTTTCCCGCTGACAGCTCTTTTAAAGACGAAGATGTTTCCGACTACTTCAGGTAACAGGCCGACCACCTTTCACTTTTCAATTACACTATCGTCATAAGAACTAAATTGCTTCATCTCTGAGAGGTCTATGCATTCTTTGGTGGGATGTAAGGTATTCTCATTGATATCCGGGCCTTTGAACTATCTTGAACATCTTGGCCGCAGTATATGCTTGACACACTATTTCCTAGTTTATGCTACCTTGTCATAATCCATATCCACATGTTGGCATCCCGGGCATGAGGTCCACCTTTTCGCTTCAGGAGAGGTAATGCCCATGCTCTTTGCTGGAACTTAGCTTACAACTCTCTCTCCTTAGATGTTGTCTCCTTAGATGTGGTAAAAACTTGTCTCGTAAGTATTGAAGTTTTCGTCTCGTCTGATAAATTCAATTTCATGATGGAATCATGACGATATGACTTGCGCCTCTTTAGATTAGATGACCTGCTTTGCAGCATCATTTTGGTTTTTTCTTATAATTTTTAGGTATGATTTCATAGCTCTCGGTAACAGATATTAAACTTTTGAATCCCACTCAAAATTTAGTTTGAACATTGCAATCTCATGGTGTTCTTGCTATTGCTCATATTTTATTTGAATATTCGACAGTGTATCCATGTCTGATTTGTGTGTAGAGCTCATTTTTTCAGCCTTAGATATCTGCACAGTAATTGTTGGTATTCGTATTACTGTACCTCTTCTTATCTGTTCCACAAGGTCCTGGAAAAATTTCTGTGTCTTGGGTAACCATTGTGCAACATCCTTAGACTACCGATTTTTTAAGATCCATTCAATTGGTATAGAGAGATAAAATGAATGTGGAGGGCAGGAAGGAGGGAGGCCTATAGTATTTTGCCCAGAATGATTCAAGACCCGATACATTTAATCTAATATTATGACTGTTATCTAGAGTTTTGCATATCTTATATGTGAAATGTTCCCTTAAATTTGTATGTTTAAGATCTGTGATACTTCTTTGGATTAGCTCAAACAGCAGAAAGAAATAATTAGATGGAGCAAAGTGGATAGTTTCTAGAAAGTTGCATTGGATATCATAATTTTTTCCGGAGATTGGTCACCTGGTTTTAGTTGACTCTGTCAATCATGTGAAATTCCTTGAAGAATCTACTGCAAATTTACCTATCAAAAGAATCTACTGAAAATTTCAGCTGTATATTGTTATGTGAAATTGAAACTCAGTTAAACTTGTTTTCAGACTATAGATGGTCAGTGAAGATGGGGAAATACATCTTTTGAAGGAGAGGGAGTCATGGTTGTGATGCTGGGTTGTTGACATATTTGCCTCTTAATGGTGGGCTTGTGATTGAGTGGAAGTACTTCTTTAGATGACTGTACAAGTTGGACTGCCCTTTCTGGTTGGTGTCCTCTATATTTATGCTGCTCCTGAAGAATGATAAGAATGAAAACACTGAAGAATACTTTTCAGCATTGTCATGAAGGAGACTCATTCTTGAGTAGCATAAAGCATGATTTTGAGTGTGGCTGACAAAACATGTTTTGCGTATCAAGTTATTAAGTTATATGTATGACTGTGATTATCTCAATCTATGCATGCTTGCATCTATTTACATTCTATAGAAGTAGAATGGAGGAATTTAATTACAATATTTCCTCTTTTTCTCTCTGAAGCAAATTTGGACCAGTCCAAGATGTGAGGATTCCATACCAGCAGAAGCGAATGTTTGGATTTGTTACATTTGTCTACCCAGAAACCGTGAAGCTCATTTTGGCCAAAGGGAATCCCCATTTTATATGTGATTCACGTGTGCTTGTCAAGCCCTACAAGGAGAAAGGAAAAATTCCAGATAAGTATGGGAATCTTTACTCTTGTACCATCTAAATTTGTCTTTTCCACTCCCTGTTTTGACGTTTTAGGGTTGATGGATTGCAGAAGGCAACAACATCAGCAACAACAGCA
Organism: Juglans microcarpa x Juglans regia; assembly: GCF_004785595.1. NCBI lineage: Eukaryota > Viridiplantae > Streptophyta > Magnoliopsida > Fagales > Juglandaceae > Juglans > Juglans microcarpa x Juglans regia. The sequence continues at coordinate 19,933,169 of NC_054607.1, read as the reverse complement.
ACTAGAGAGGGGAGAATTTTCACCTTGTTTGAGCCCTTCCGGGCTTGACTCTAGAGAATCCTATGACCCCCTTGGTAAGCCCATATGTCCTTTTCAATTGCCCTCTTCTTTCATTTTGGTGAGAATATTCGAATGGAATTAAAAGACTTAAGTGGATTGTTTTCTGTTTGTTAAGCATTCTGAAGTTTTTATCATGTGTCAATTTTGGCATGACAATTATCTCTCAAAATCTCAAATCCCCTACAGGAGCACGAATGTTTTGTAACACACAAGAAATGTTATTAAGGAGAAAATTAGAGGAGCAGGCTGAAGTGAAGCAAGCCATTGAACTCCAGGGAAGAAGACTGATAAATTTGCAGCTTCCGGACTTGGATGAACGTATAAACCATCACCAGCGTAGTCTGTCTGTTGGTTCTCCTGTTCTCTTAAATCCTCAGCTTCGTGCTAACATCAATCGAAGTGTTATCCTCCCATCTAAGAACATCAATCAAGAAATTGCAGAAGGTCAGCCATATGATGGTTACTGTCAGATTTGGTTTATATCTCTGGAAGAGATAGAAGTGTGGTATTGATTAATGTGTGTTTTGTTGGTTCAGGTCACGGGGACAATCTTGCCGCAGCTGCTGAGAATCTGCTACAGCAGGAAGCGAATCTAGCTTGTATTCACGACAGTGGTAGTGCCAACAGCATTGAGAGCTTCCATGCTGAGGAGTTTGATCTCCATAAAAGGTATGGAGCTTTCTAGCCATAAAAAGAGAAAGGACAGCCATGATAGCAAACATGGCTTTTATACTCTGCCCCACTCTCTCTCTCTCTCTGCGATTTCAAATTCTTCTCAAACTCTGATGTTACTTGCTCTTGCTTATTGGCTATGAGAGCAGTGTAGAGCACCTTTTGCCTTCTCCTACCAAATCAGCAGGGGACGAAATCTCTGACTTCTCTGCCGCTGTATTGGAGGTTAATGAGAGATCTGCATTCCCAACTACTCAATCTTCTTCTGATAACAACTTATCAGCCGGCAATTCTGCTAGTGACAAAGCTTTGCAATAGTTTCTACATGTCAAGGTGCTTCTCACTAAAACTTCTTACTTGCGCTACCCATAAGAGCGTGGGAGTAGTTGATTCAAGTTAATATATATTTTTATTCCTTAATAGTTTTCTATTGGCATGAAGCTTTTTGTGATGTAGGTTTTGTAATGAGCATGATCATGGAAGCAGGGATTGACTTCACTAGGGTAAGAGGTATTCTTTTGTTTCTTTGAATTATAATAAAAATTAAATTTCACATTGCAGATTTCTAGTCAAATGGCAGTGATTGGGCTATGATTGTTTTATCTTGGCAGAAAAAGTAGAGAAGCATATAAAAGGAAGGGAATCCTCTAAATGTATAGAAGATTATACCTACATCAAAGAGTAGATCCATAGAGAAGATATCAACGAGGTCATAACCATCATTGGCAATACATACTAACAGCAAATACATATTCCATAAGGACAGATGACTCTGAGTCGAATAGGGTGTTTCTCTTTTCTACTAACGTACCGTCCTCTGTGTTTCTGGACCACACAAGTTGGAGCAGACAGAATTGTTACTTCTTTTTTATAATATAAGGATATCCAAAGCTATTTGCCCGAGCTATTTTCTTGAGAACTTGCATGTTGAGTACACATTTTTCCTTTTTACTATCTTTTTTCTTGTTAGATAGTTTAGTAGAATTGAAGTTTGTGCCAAGACAATTGAACGTGTATGTACAGGTTGTTTTGTTAGCCACCACAGAGAGTTTAGAGGAAAATGAATTCTCTTGCTCTCCTCCCCTCCCCCTCCCCCTCTTTCTCTGTTTGGGGGCAGCAGATCATCATACTATATCGCATCAAATAAGGGTTAAAAGATGTGTTTTTAACTCTTGCGTACGAAGTTGAGAAATTCAGTTTTTTGTTATTGTTACTTGAATGTGTAGGTTCAATTTATAATTTATTTTTGGGTCTCAACTCTTATTCAATCCATGCTGTTAAAGTTTACTATAGGAACTCTGTCTCATCTTGTTTTAGGCCCACATGTTGGGGAAGGGTCGCTCTTTGGCACATGGGTTCTGACACTATAATGGGTTTAAGGGTATCTTTCACTTTCAGCTTATTGAAATGTTTGTTCTTGTATTTTTGTTTTGTGGTGGCTACATCCCTTGTGTTCTGACAGATTTAACTTTTGCTCCTTCCTATATGGAGCCCAATTCCTGCTGGCTTGAACAGAAACTGTCTCAAATTGACCCTCCACTTGTGACATTGAGACACAACTAGGGTATCTTACCGTTGGAGGTGAGAGATACCCTAGAACCTGGATCAAATTATTGTAAAAAAAATGCTATATACTATATTTTTATCGCACTTTTACCTCATTGTACTAATATGATACTACGCGAATTTGTTTTTTTCACGCCAAATAAAATACGTGTGGTATATAGCATTACTCGAAATAAAGTGTTGCCATTGTACGAGTTACGAAATCAAAATTTCTTCTTCATGCTGTTCTCAATATCAGGATTGTTTGATCAGATTTCAAATGTTTTCTATTATAAGCTTAAACTAATGTTTGGGTTTGGAGTAACATTTGGCAAACATGTTTGAAGGAGGAAGACCAGAGTTGAATGGTAGGTAACTGTATATAAATTGATGTCCAAATCTTTGGCTTCTACTACAAACGTTGACCGGCCCCATGTGTGCTGTGGAGTCTGCGTCAATTGGGATTGGCTGGCCTAGGGGGTTTGGTGCATTGGTAGTTGTTCTGGTTTGGATGCTAACTGGATTGGCAATGTATGGACAATCTGATGTGGATATGAGTTTTGTTTTGCGTTTGTTTTGGGTAAATTACATTCTACCACCTTAATGGTGTCACTGTTAGCAATATATGAACTATATATTACAATGCTCCTGATATCAGAAACATAAGAAAGATTTGGGGTATTTTGATCATTTCATTTGTTTTCTAGTCCACAGTGACTTGGTGAGTGGTATTTCGAGAGATTTATTCTATTTTCAAAGCTGGTATGTACATTCATAGTTTAAATAGTAAGATTTGATTTGTAAGATTACAATTTTAAAATCTATGATCCAAATTAAATTGTCATATAAACACTTTACTAAGTCTACACTACATATCAGTTTGAGAATAAAATTTTTCATTTTAAGATGGGTATTTTGTAGGGACAGTCTTTTTTATTATTTTTATTATTGGGAAAGTGGGGTGGAGTCATGGAGGAAAAATTTTACTCATCATCCTTACACCGCACACTATAGAAGATTTATTTATTTCCTTATAAAATAAGTAGTATATGGATGATGAGTAAAATTCCTTTAGTTTTGCAAGAATAAAATATAAAAAAAAATCATGTGTAATGTGTGGTATATGAATGATGAGTAGAATGACTCATTTCTATGGTATCATATATATCTTCTTTTTATTGTTTAAACAATAAAATCGTACAAAGGTTAGATTTTCCTACTTTTGAAAAAAATAATTTTGGAGATTAATTTTGTAATTCTTTTTTTTTATTGTCAATTTGGAGTGGTTTTTTAGATTTATTGATGCCAAAGAAGGTTATTTAATTTTTTTTTTTATCTTTTGAAAACTAATATTTATTTATATTTTTGGTTCAAACTATTTCTTTATTTGTCTTTCCTAGATGAAAAAAAAAAAAAAAACCCAAAATACGTTGCGTTCCTAGACGTGTAAAGTTCTCTCGGACCTAACCCGAGTCCAATTCGGACTTTCACGGTTTTGGGCTGGGGTTATTCAAGCTTAGGTTGGATTGAGTTGCAGCTCAAAAATTGTAAGCCGAATTCAGTTCAAAGCGTGGAGAGGTCTTCTTTAAACCCCAATGAAGCTCCCAAAGGCCAAAACTCTATGTATAATCCAAGTATATATAGTTACTTTTGTGTATTTATTGTGCACTTCTATTGATATGATTGGTTTAAACAGTTATTTTATATTAAAAAAAATGACGCAACTAATCACATTAATAAGTGCGTAAAAATATAAACAAAAATGACGGCAGATAGAGTTTTTGATTATAAAAAGGGGGAAAGAGGGGAGGATTTGAAGGGTTCAAAACAATCGGCTTTGGGAGGAAAGGAGAGAGCTGTCAATATATTTCACTCAAAATCATGACTGCAGAAATGGGAAAAATGGAATCTTAACCCATTTTCAGCTGATTTCCCAATTCCAGGAAGTGGGTCAGTCTAAATTGCATTTACAAAAAGAAGGCAAAAGTGGGTCTTTGATAATTCATGGTATGGTCCGCTGCAATGATCCTCATGAAGAGTTGCTCCTGCTTTTTGCCAAGGCTCTTTGCCTGAAAGTAATCCATTGCTTTGGGTCTTTGCCAATCATTTTTTATTCTGTTTTGTTTTTTATATGAAAAATCTATTCTCAATAGCCCTTTTAAGTTCACAAATTGGTGGTTCCAAAGTCCCAGAAATGGCCTAGCTTTTTCCCCAAATGAAACAAAGTAGTAATGACCCAAAGTTGAATCAGACATATGCAAGCATGTCTGTCGAAAAACATGGTGCATGCAGCAGATATATTCTGATTGCCCGACTTGAGAATGGAGATAGAAGAAGGGAGGTCAAGTGAGCGAAAGAGAAAGAGATTCCCCCATCAATTGTTAGCAAATCCATGCACCAAAATTTACAGAGGAGATCCCTTTTCCACCAGAGAAAGATGCCCTGCATCATCATCATCATCATCATGGCTTTTGTCTTGGCTTGCTTAGCTACAAGGCACGTTTTGTAGTATTGCCACCGGGCTATCTTTAAGCTCATTTCGTGTATAAATCCTTCAACTTTTATGGTCATGACTCATGACCATACTTCTCAGCTCACATTGCAGGTGCCACCACACACACACACACACACATAGAGAGAGAGAGAGAGAGAGAGAGAGAGAGAGAGAGAGAGAGAGAGATGGAAGAGGGTGCTGTGCCTGGAGGGGAGAGTAACAAGGTAAGGTCAGCAAATTATCTTAGTAGTGTTGGTGATTGGATTTTTTAAACTTCAATTGATTTCAGAAATGCGTTCATCTCTGTTTTCTTTTCTCAATCCCATGCCTTCTCTTTTGTCTGTCTTTTTTCCTCTCTTCCATGTTAATTGCTATATTTTAATGGTATCATGAGTTGTCTAAACGGAGGTCCCTAGGTAGGTTGACATGCCAAACACATGTGACCATCGGAAATAGCCAGCTTGACACGACGGAGAAATCTAACACTACTCTATTAATAATACCTGACACGCTGATAATATTTTTATTATTTTATGAGTTTTCCTTTCTTTATATACTATCAACTCACATTAAGTTATATAAACCTCTCTAAGGATATCATCCATTGTTCTTCTGATTGAACTTTTTTCTTTAATCTTATCGTCAGAAACTAAAACTCATGCAAGGTGATGGTTCAAGTAGTTCTTCAGGTACTCTTTTCATCTTTCTTCCCATTCTATTTCAATTTTTAACCCTATTTGTTTTACGAGAAGAAAAGAGACAAAGTCACACATATCTACCCAGACAAACATGTTGCCTGCCCCCTAGAGGAGCAGATCATGGGTATACTTAGGTTAGGCGGGTGTGAGTAGGGTTGTAAGAGGATTGGACCAGACTGCATGGTTTGGTCCGGTCCTGGTCGAGACCGACCAAATATATATATTTTTAAATATTATATATATAATATATTATTTTATATAATAGTTGTATAAGTTAATTATATAATTTTTATTTAAGAGATCACTATTGACTAGAAGTATAACGAAATTATTTAATATTCATTAACCATATATAAAATATTAAAGAGATCACTTAATTTCATTTACCATATATATATATACAATGAAAAAAATGTTCATAGATTGAATTGGACCGAATGGACTGACTAGATTGACTGCTAATTGTATGGTCTGGTAAAAATGATGGACTTAAATTTTCGATCCGTGACTCCCTCAAACCCAATTGGACTGGACCGACTACACCCATAGGTGCAGATGAGCCACCACCCACCCTTACTACTTATAAAATCATGAGCTCATAAACTTCAATAATGTACAGATCATTAAAAGAATAATAAACAACATTTTTATAATACACGCACGTTGCTGCTCTTCTTTATGGCTCGTTTGTTTTCAGAGATGAGATGAGATGAGATAAGATTAAAGTTAAAAAGTTGAATAAAATATTGTTAGAATATATTTTTTAATATTATTTTTGTTTTGGGATTTGAAAAAGTTGAATTGTTTATTTTATTTTATGTGGGGATTTGAGAAAGCTGTAATGATGAAGTGAGATGAGATGAGATGTTTCCTGAAAACAAACAAGGCTAAGTCTCTCCAAATAAAAAGATAGGGACTACTGAAAACGTTTTGCCCGTGACATTTCTAACTTCCAACGCGTAGAAGTTTATGAATATATTAGCAGGAAAGGCATCGGAGTTGGAGGCCCTAAGGAAAGAGCTTGAGCAGAAAAACTTTAAGATTCAAGAGCTAAAAAGACAAATTGAAGCAACTAAGCATCGTCTGGAAGGAAAGAAAAAAGTTCCAGAGGAGCAAATGGAAGTGCTGAAGAGCTTGATCAAGAAATACAATAGCATAAGAGAGGAACATGAGCCATTGTTGGCCGACAAGTCTAGGAAGATATATTTATAAGTAAACAAAGGCAGCAAGCATGCATCTTAAATATTAGTTTCAAATTAAAAGATCGATGCTGATCATCCAATGATTTCCATAAACTTGGTTGCAAAAATTAATGGATGTTATTGGAGGTAATATCAATCTATGATGCTAATCTCTGCATGTGTCAGTTTGGGTGCTAAAATCTTAAGAGAAATGCTTTAGCCACAAGGATTTCATAAATTGATGTGGTTTAAAGTGACACATTAGATAGTAAAGTAACTTTTATTATAAAATAGATTTAATGTTTCGTATGAAGTCACGTCAATTTATGAATTTATTTTTGTGAAATCTCTTTACGACTGTAGCACTTCTCAAATTCTAAGTACATGATGTCAGTTGTCAGGTTTGATGTGAATTTCTGATAGATGTTGCAAGGAGCAAATTAATTAACCCAACAAACAAGGTAGATTAATGGATCGATCCTTGGTATCACTTATATGCAAGTCCATACGAAAGGAAGAAACTATTTCACATGCATATGATATAAAAAGGGATTAATTTGATCCTAGACGTGGGTATAAAACACATGTTGATGTACCTAGCATGCTTAAAACCACCATCAGCCACTTGATTTTGTAAATAAGATGAATATTCATTTATATATATCAGATGTATCATGTTCCAAGGTCAAATAATACGCATTATATATTACTTTTATGAAAGGGATTTATAATAAGATTTGGATAATCTTAATTAAGCTGTGTTCGAGAAGGAATAGGATCCCACCATATTAGTCATTTCACATCATATTGATAAGTAAATTGACTAGAATATTCTATGTTTTACGCTAAATAATACTACCTATTTCACGTGAATGGGGAGTGATTTAGGGAGACCATGCCTCAACTTGGTGGTAGTGTATTAGCCACCAGGCAAGCCTACAGGACTTCTGTTCATGCAACGTGTAAGAATATAATATAAATAATCAAATCTACTTCTTCCAATCCGTTTAAACTTTTAAGACAAATAGTAATTCTACATAACTTCATAGTGTCTTTTTGATCTCTGTTTTTCATTTTTATTTTTGTCAAGATAATGCACAAAGATATGAACTCGTGGGCATGTAGTAGATAACTTATTATTCATTAAAAGAGTAAGTGTGGAACGGAACATTTAGATTATTGAATACATAGCATCAAGGCACTGTTATTTAGAGCAATATATAAGTTTCTATTGCTTGTCCAGGCCTCTTTGGAGTCCCATTCTTCACAAGATTAATAAAATTCTTGTAGAAAGTGCCTGCATTTTCTACGCTTGCTGCATCACCCCCTTCTGATGGCCAACCGCTCTCTGATACAACGATTTGCAGATTAGGTGCAACAGCTTTCTCAAGAGCAGAGTGCTGAGCTTCTAACAATGCAACAAAAAGATTCTGGTACCCACGATTACCTTCTGGGTCTGTGACCACAACCCTTGGAGAAGTAAACAAGGCATATGGAAGGGAAATGCTTCGAGGGTCCAGGGTATAGGCAAAGTAGGGATACACATTGACTACAAGTGGTGCTCCATTGCTGACGAGAAAATTGATGACTGGGTTTATAAATGAATATTCTATTGGAATTTGTAAGTTGGAAAGTCAAAAATTGAGCAGAGCATAAATGCAGCATTATTGTAGCAAAAGTGATAGAAGCTTGTCTAAATTTTCTTACCATTTCTTTGGCTTTGTTTACAGTAATATCGTTGAATAATCACTACAAAAAAACTAAGGATTCTTGTCACTCGGTAAGCGTCGGCACCTGTCCAACAAAACGCCGCTAATTAAATAGTGGCGTTCTTTTGCTGGCGTAACCAGCTGCTGGTAATGGGTGGTTGCTATTTTCACATACCGGCATTTTTTCACACTGATACTTGAAAACGGTGTTTGTATACAATTTAGAGGCATTTTGTTAAACACCGCCAGCTTTTCTAAATTAACGCGTTATCAAAATGCCGCTATTACTTCGTTGACATTCCATTGCATAAAATAACGGCGTTAATATAAACGCCGTTGCTACTACATTGCCGACACATCGTATAAATTAGAGGCATGTATTTAAATGTCACCAATAGTACGTTGGCGACACATTGAATAACTTAATGGTGTTTAGATAAAAGTCACCACTAATTAATATAGTGGCGTTACAATAAACGCTGTTGCTATTACATTGACGGCGTATCATATAAATTGGCGGCCTTTATTTAAATGCCACCAATATTATGTTGGTGATACATTGAATAAATTAACAACGTTTATCTAAACACCGCTACATGACTATTACCGGCACGTGATATAAATTGGCGGCATTTATTTAAACTCCACCAATAATACGTTGGCGATACATTGAATAAATTAACTGCGGTTATCTACCTACTACTCTCCCATGTGCGGACAAGCTTCCCCAGTTATTTTTCCTCTTTTAGTTAATCATTAGAGCACTCTCAATGGTTTCTTTATCTTATCCTTTAAAATACATAATCAAAATCTATTTTTTCTATTTTACATATTGACTTTTACAATATACCATACATCAACTTATCTATTTTTTCTTCATATCATTTAAATATTATACTTATTAATCTTTTTTATTCATTTCAAATATTTTATCTAACTACCAATAATATACTCATATCTTTTGATATTTATAATATCTCATTATATACAATGTCATATAATTATGTATTATATTAAATTAATCGAAATTTATAAGTTAAACCAAAATATAAATTAATTCAAAAAATAAAAAGATGAGATTATATAATGAAAATATCTTTAAAGTATATTATGAGAATATCTATTCTCGATAATTGTCATTTTATTAAATAAGTGATATGTAAAACTCAATTTTATTAAAATATCACCACAAATAATTGATATCCACATTATTAAAAATATCACCATTCCAACAGTACTTGCTTAGAGCAATCTGACGATATGTGAAATTATCAACAGGCAAGCATATTCCAACACTGGTGGCTTCCTCCAGGTTCCTCTAGATATGTGGGAAATTAATTAAAAAAGTTTACAAGCATGAACAACTTCCTGCAGGCCACTGCCACGATCGAGCCCAGCATACGGCACTGCCACTGCCACTGCCCAGCATACGGCATCTCCTCCTCATCCCACCAGACCACTTAGCTCCTCCGCACCACTATCACTCAGTTCCTTATGGAAATCAAGGTGGATATAGCCTTCAAGATTTTTTGTAAATTTTAAATGGATTAATTACAAGATCAAGAGTTAAAAAGATCAAGGAAGTAATGTAAGGATTAATACAATCTACTTGGGATGAGTCTAGCAAGAGCCAAATATTCAAGATGGACTTGAGACAAGGAGACCCAGTGATCCTCCACGTGATACAAGCTATAGAAGAGTACAACATAAATTAAGGCTTATTATTATAATTATGTGATTGAATGTATTGGACTTGTTTATTTCATTAAATGAGCTTATTTTATTAGTTATAGAAATTAGTCTAAAATAATTGGGCTTGAGGATGCTTGGCCAGCATGTCTTATTTCTTATGAACTAGAATTTTTGGAAAAACCTTGTATTTTTGCCAATGACTTATTTGGATAGTTACTTTTTAGAAATTAAGGTTTAAAGAAGTACTGTAGCCGAGTTACTGTAATCGCGATATTATTCATTTAGGGATAATTTTGGAAGAAATTATTTAGACTAGAGTTTTAATTAAGTTTTGGTTTAAATACTTTTTGTAACCTCATTTTAATTAATTTATGAAATTCGATTAATTTATTCACTGTGAATTGAGTTTATCTCATCTTATTCTTGAATGAACTTTTGAACTTATAAAAGACAAATCACAACCTTTGTGATGTTTCTCCTTATAATCTGGATTCTTGAGACAGGTTCTTCATCGGGTCTAGATTTTAATATAATCTAAGTTCTTGAAATGAGTTTTTAACAAGTTTTAAATTTTTCATTCATTGACTTGATTTTGACTTTCTTAAGTAAATTTTCAAATAGATTGTGATTTCAAGAGATTCCATTCCCACGAGTTCATATCAACTCATCCGCACGACTCCTGCACCACATCTCCCAAGCCTCACGTCGCTGCATAAACGGAAGCCCACCTAGCCTACTCCACCTCAAGAGAACCACTGCCCAATGCCACCCAGAGGCCTCCTTTATAAGCTGGAATAATCTCTATTTTGGCCCCCAAAAACAGAGCATGACCCTTCCGTTTGGCATGACTCCTCCACAAGCCGTCAGCTCTTCCACGCCATTACCACCTGCACTGATATCATCGCCGGACACCCCAAGCCACCCCTGACCGTCGCACGCCTCCTCTTCGTCTCTCGGTATGTTTTCATTCTCTCTCATGCCGAGCTTTTCCTCCGTCTCACTCATCACTCTTGTGCTCAGCCGTTCAACTCGACGACATCTCTGCTGCAAACCCAAGCCTGCTCTTCAGCTGCTCCAAGCTTACCTCGATCGGTTTTTACTCTGTAAGTAAGCCTCTGCTGCCACTTCCTAGTTCTCTTCTTATTTTGTTCTATATTTATATCTAGGTTAACCTAATAGATGAGGTGTACTATTACCATTTTGCCGTTAGTATGATGTTTCCAGTTTATTGTTTCGGGGGGTTAATGGGTTTTTGCTTTAATCCGATTGGTTTAAATGGTTATGTTTTTTAATAAATCTTGGTTTATTTATACTTCAAAAATGCTTATATTTGTAAATTCAAACTATTCAGTTTTAAATGAACTCCTTTTTTTTTCTATCTATAAAAAAAAAAAAAAAAATTAACTCGTTTTTAAGTTGGCCTTAGTTTTGTGATGGACTTTGTCTTAAGTCTCAAAAATTTATATTTGTGTAGATAATATTTTAATAATATTATTAATTAAAGGAAGTAAAGAATGTTTAGATAGAGGAGTTTTTGATCATGACTGATTTTTATGGAAATTTATAGTAGCCAAAGTATTCTATTATTATGTAATTAATCAAAATGTCCTCAAATAGATCATTATATATATTATATATTATATAATATGTATATATATTATATGTATAGTTCTGAAAAGTCTGTTAAAGACTGGTACAGTAATTTAATTAAAAGGTTCGATCGATGGTGTGATCGTGGGGATCAATTAACTTGGCCAATTGCCCAAGCTGGGATTGTTAAATTAATATTAATATATATATATATATATATTTATATGAAAAAGCCGTCCACATGGTGGGGAACTTTTTTTTTTTTTTTGATAAAACGGTTCATAACTCTTTATTTAGAGAGAACTTACAAAGTTGATTTGAAAAACAAGCCAATTACAATTGTTAGTAGCTTCTCAGTACACTTTTGTGATTGGTATGGTCTAGTCCGGACAGTAAATCTCTAAAGACCTAATTCTTAGAGAAATACCACATATGTCCACAACAAAGGTTACAAAGCCCTATACCCCGACTAAGCAGGGTAGGATTCACCAAATCCCACCAAATCCTGTCAACGTGGAGGGGGGACCACTACTCCTTCGGGCCAAAGTTCGAAGACACTATTTTTTTTTGAATTTTTATTTTTCTAGAAATAACATTACACAAAAGAAATTATAAAGATAAAATACTACATAAAATCGGAAAAGCAATGCACAGTGCTGCTTACACGTGCCACCCTTGGAAGAGAAACGACAGTCAATCTTGAAGGTCTTGGACTCACAGACTCCAGAAACGCTGCACATGGCGTTGGCAGAGGGCTCCTCGGTAGTGTGTGAAAGCCACGCGCTGAACAACGACGGAACATCGACCTGCACGTGCGGGCTACTCGCTACTCCGTTTGGTGCCGCATTCGGTGGTCTTGAAGATCGACGGTTGGGCAACACTATGGCGGGGCTTGTGCTGGCCTGTGGGCTGCATGAAGACCTAGATCTGCACTTCTCCTTTATTTCGCCTGAAAACACACAAAACAAAATACAACACAAAATAGAAGGGAGGGAGAAAGAGAGAGGGAGGAGGGAGGGGAAGGGAGCCGAAGCTCCCCATGGTAGGGAACTTTTTCATTAGTTGATATGAGTTGGATCATTATTATTGAGAGAGAGATATATGTTGTATTTGCAGATAAGAAACTAAACTCATGTTGCTGTGTAAGTTGGCAGATATTATTTTTTCCATTAAAAAGGGCCATAAATTAATAAAATTAATAAATTAAAAATAAATATGAATATCACGAGTAGTAAAGCTCAATTAATTAACCACGTTTGTTGATGGCCAAATTTTTCTTCTGTACCCCTCAAATGAATATTCTATTGGAATTTGTAAGTTGGAAAGTCGAAAATTGATCAGAGCATAAATGCAGAATTTAGCGCATATTTGGAGCCATGGCTGTATTTAATCTGCCTTACTTAGTACCTGACCAGAATAATCTAGAATTTCAGCGCAATTAGTGACAAACATAGAGTTTGATCAGTCAGCAAAGTGCAGGAGGCACGTAATTAGTTTTTTGGTGCATGCATGCACCACAACTTTCCCAAGTCCATGTGTTTTAGAGAGAATAGATATTATCACAATTTTTTTCCTGCTAATTCAGAACCAGAATCGACGTTATAACCATGATATAAATATAATATTTAATTAAATGGGTATAGCGTATCCTCAAGGTTTGAAAGTGAAATATTTAATTAAATGGGATAAAGTGTATCGTTAGAATTCGAGCTCAAGATCTCTGCTATGATACAAGGTGAAATCATCACTTGTCTTAAAAGTTTAAACTAATGAGAAGATATAAATTTAAGTATTTATATTATAGAGAAATTATATTTGCAGTCTCCACTTAGATATTGTATGTGCAGACACTTTATTAAATGAAAAAAAACTTCATTTTAAGAGAGATATTTTTGTAATTTTAAAAAATTTTAAAAATAAAATTGCCTAGGCTTAAATTGCAGTCCCCAAATGGAGATTGTACGTAGCATTGCTCTATATTATATTCTTAATACTCATCACATGTGGGTCAGGCTCCACCTCAATGAGTGGACTCAAATCGTTGAATATTTAATTAAATAGGATAGTGTAAAGTTAGGGACTAAAGACTCTAATACCATGTGAATTCACTACTTATTCCAAAATTAGTTTAAGCTGATAGGAAGATGTAGATCATTTAATTGTTTGTATTATATTCTTTACAACGTTTACCTTAGTACTTGAACCAACTTGGTGGTAGGATATTGGCCACTAGGCAATCCTATAAGACTTCTGTTCATGTAATATAATACAAATAATTAAATCCACCTCTTTCAATCCATTTAAACTTTGAAGACAAATAGTGATTCTAATAGTTCATAATATCTTTTTGATCTGTCTGTTTTTTATTTTTATTTTGTCAAGATACTGCACAAAGATATGAACTCGTAGGCATGTTGTAGATAACTTATTTATTCATTAAAAGAGTAATTGTGGAACGGAACATTTAGATTATTGAATACATAGCATCAAGGCACTGTTATTTAGAGCAATATATATGTAAAAATATATATATATATATATATATATATATATATATATATATATATTGGCATCGCCAAAACTGTTCTGATTAACCGAAACTGATTTGGTACTTGGGTTGTTGGCTCGGGGAGAAGAGACCAAAATGTCTCTCAATTCCTGGAGGATTCTTCTGGTTTTCATCAAACATGGCAAACAAATAAGTTTCTATTGCTTGTCCAGGCCTCTTTGGAGTCCCATTCTTCACATGATTAATCAAATTCTTGTAGAAAGTGCCTGCATTTTCTACGCTTGCTGCATCACCCCCTTCTGATGGCCAACCGCTCTCTGATACAACGATTTTCAGATTAGGTGCACCAGCTTTCTCAAGAGCAGAGTACTGAGCATCCAACAATGCATCAAAAAGGTTCTGGTACTCACGATTACCTTCTGGGTCTGTGACCACAACCCCTGGAGAAGTAAACAAGGCATATTGAAGGGAAATGTCTCGAGGGTTCAGGGTATAGGCAAAGTAGGGATACACATTGACTAGAAGTGGTGCTCCATTGCTAACGAGGAAATCGATGATTGGCTTTATAAATGAAGTTGCAGCTCCAGTGAAGGAGCCTTGTGATGGAGGATATGCATTTTCCACCAAAGTTGTGTCAATGGATGTTGAGACCTTGATTTGGTCCTGTAAATTTGCAGCTGCAATTGCATTGCGTATGTTTTGCATGGCAGTTAAAACAAATCCCACTTCAGCATCATTTGGATGTACTTCGTTCCCGACAGCAATGTATCGGAATTTGACATCAGGCCAGAAGTTTCTTACGTTGTTCTGGACCCAGTCTGTTGCTGCCGCAGCATCAGTGAGGGCTTGAAGGTTATTGTTGAGGATGCCGATGATTAGCTCAATGTTTGATCCTCTAAGGGCGTTCAGAGTTGGTTGATTTGGTTCATAAATCCGCATCCTTCCAATGCCATTGCTTTTGTATAGATTTATAACATCTGCTTCAGATGGGAGATTGTCGCCATTTCTTCCATAGCATACACCGACAGATTGTGCGCCTGCATATCAAAATTGGGCCAAAATATGATGAGTTTTTAGCTTAATTAGGTATTGGCAAGTAAAATGTTCCTAAACATTGATTTTAGGAACAAAGTATTAAAATGATAAGTAACCAGTTTGGTCTAAAGTACTTGCAGAATATAATTCTATGAACTATACTGATTCCATCACTCGAAAACAGTTGCAGGAAGCCAAACCCGGTTTCTACCATGCACAACTACTCAAGAAAAGAGAAAAAATGACACTAAATTCTAAGTTCATACAGGCCTTTTTGGATCATAATAGTCATATGAGGACTGATAAAAGGTGAAGTCTGAGACAGACAGAGAAGCTAGAGCTTCTTGGATTCTCACATCTCAAACCAATTTAGAGCTCAACATCAAAAGATTAGGCAATGCAATATGCACGGACAGAGAGAGAGAGAGAGAGAGTATTAGAGCACCTGTTAGTTCAAGGCCAGATAAGAAAAAACCAAGTAGCAGCAATATGGGAGCCATAAAAGCTTTGCAATCTTTTGCATCCAAGAAACCCATTTGGGTAATTAAGAAACGAGAAATTGAACCAAATCTATGGCTTAACAGTTAACACTGATATCTTTGCAATACCATCTCTCACATACGCCTTCATTTATATATAGGCCAGTTAGTGCCTTAGAATTGTTGGGTTTTAGACAATGTCCTATACCATTTTCCAATGACCTCTTCACCGTCAATCACTCCATTGACATCAATGCATAATTTGTGACAACTGCCATCTCTTGTAGGAAAACCAAAAAATTTCAGGATTCTTAACCACAGACGTACGTGGGACTCAAATAAAAAGTCTATATCAGCTACAGAAAAGTCTTGGTCTTCAAGATGCATCCATTTTATGCAGCCTAACCGGTCCCAAATGGGGGACATGAATGGCTGTGGAATGAATTCGAACCATTAATTTGAATGTTTAGAGACGGTCCAGAACTATGTATATATTCAATTGAGAAGACTGCGTACTCAACCCGTTTCTCCCAGAAAAGTCAAGTTTCGACAAGTATTAACTTCTAGTTTCTACAAGGTCTAGCAGTAGGCCAGGTACGTTTTTCAGGCGTCGTGGATGATGATCGAGCGCTTTAGCTGTTTGATTGTGCGGTATATTCATCGCACCCAAAAATAAGATCCAACTGGGAATTAAATGATCATATATTCATGATCAAGAGCAGCGTCGACTAATTCAAAGCTTTTCAATTCTACACATATACCTAACAATCCATTGAATGTGGTAGTACTAATAGACGAGAGGAAATTGGCTCGAACTTGCATCTCCTCGTCTATTTTAGAGAGAATAGATATTATCACAATTTTTTTCCTGCTAATTCAGAACCAGAATCGACGTTATAACCATGATATAAATATAATATTTAATTAAATGGGTATAGCGTATCCTCAAGGTTTGAAAGGGAAATATTTAATTAAATGGGATAAAGTGTATCGTTAGAATTCGAGCTCAAGACCTCTGCTATGATACAAGGTGAAATCATCACTTGTCCTAAAAGTTTAAACTAATGAGAAGATATAAATTTAAGTATTTATATTATTGAGAAATTATATTTGCAGTCTCTACTTAGATATTGTATGTGCATGCATTTTATTAAATGAAAAAAAACTTCATTTTAAGAGAGATATTTTTGTAATTTTAAAAAATTTTAAAAATAAAATTGCCTAAGCTTACATTGTAGTCCCCAAATGGGGACTGTACGTAGCATTGCTCTATATTATATCCTTAACACTCATCACATGTGGGTCAGGCTCCACCTTAATGAGTGGACTCAAATCGTTGAATATTTAATTAAATAGGATAGTGTAAAGTTAGGGACTAAAGACTCTGATACCATGTGAATTCACCACTTATTCTAAAATTAGTTTAAGTTGATAGAAAGATGTAGATCATTTAATTGTTTGTATTATATTCTTTACAACGTTTACCTTAGTACTTGAACCAACTTGGTCGTAGGATATTGGCCACTAGGCAATCCTATAAGACTTCTGTTCATGTAATATAATATAAATAATTAAATCTATCTCTTTCAATCCATTTAAACTTTTAAGATAAATAGTGATTCTAATAGTTCATAATATCTTTTTGATCTGTCTGTTTTTTATTTTTATTTTGTCAAGATACTGTCAATCCACTAGGGACTACTGAAAACGTTTTGCCCGTGACATTTTTAACTTCCAACGCGTAGAAATTTATGAATATATTAGCAGGAAAGGCATCGGAGTTGGAGGCCTAAGGAAAGAGCTTGAGCAAAAAAACTTTAAGATTCAAGAGCTAAAAAGACAAATTGAAGCAACTAAGCATCGTCTGGAAGGAAAGAAAAAAGTTCCAGAGGAGCAAATGGAAGTGCTGAAGAGCTTGATCAAGAAATACAATAGCATAAGAGAGGAACATGAGGCATTGTTGGCCGACAAGTCTAGGAAGATATATTTATAAGTAAACAAAGGCAGCAACCATGCATCTTAAATATCAGTTTCAAATTAAAAGATCGATGCTGATCATCCAATGATTTCCATAAACTTGGTTGCAAAAATTAATGGATGTTATTGGAGGTAATATCAATCTATATATGATGCTAATCCCTGCATGTGTCTGTTTGGGTGCTAAAATCTTGAGAGAAATGCTTCAGCCACAAGGATTTCACAAATTGATGTGGTTTAAAGTGGTACATTAGATAGTAAAATAACTTTTATTATAAAATAGATATAATGTTTCACATGAAGTTACGTCAATTTATGAATTTATTTTTGTGAAATCTCTTTACGGTTGTAGCACTTCTCAAATTCTAAGTAAAACCACCATCAGCCACTTGATTTTGTAAATAAGATGAATATTCATTTATATATATATATATATATATATATATATATATCAGATGTATCATGTTCCAAGGTCAAATAATCCGAATTATATTTTACTTTTATGAAAGGGATTTATAATAAGGTTTGGATAATCCTAAAGCTGTGTTCGAGAAGGAATAGGATCCCACCATATTAGTCATTTCACACCATATTGATAAGTAAATTGACTAAAATATTCTATGTTTTACGCTAAATAATACTATCTATGTCACGTCAATGGAGAGTGATTTAGGGAGACCATGCCTCAACTTGGTGGTAGGATATCGGCCACGAGGTAAGGCCACAGGACTTCTATTCATGCAATGTGTAAGAATATAATATACAT